>NW_022311667.1:372-629 GCF_002776525.5 Piliocolobus tephrosceles | reverse complement strand
TTTAAAAGTTCTGTTTTTGAAGTTTCAGTTGGTGTTTTTTTTTTTTTATCGTTTGGAAGTTTCAATTTTTAGCACAAGCTACCTCCTATATATACACTACTGCTTCTCCTGCCCAGAAAATAATGTCATTATAAAAGCAGTTTTGAGAGGGTAAAACACAAAGCAATAGAGAAAATAAAATAAAAAAAAAAAAACTCTTCAGGTATTTTCTTTGTAAAGATGTTTGGAGTAATTTCAATAGCTCTATCTCATTTGTA
>NW_022311667.1:0-272 GCF_002776525.5 Piliocolobus tephrosceles | reverse complement strand
ATTACTTTTGTCTCAGATAGCCACTGCCGAAATCACTCCTGCTTAGCATCCATCAGCAATGGATTGGGTTACCTAGCACACCTGCTTATATTCAAATAATCTAAAATAGAATAAAAATATTGTTAGAATTTTGCTAAATATTCCAATGGTCAGATATTTTATATTTGACATAAGTTGGATTATATTTTCCATTAAGAAATACAAGAAAGACATAGGACGTCATTGCGCAGAAGCATTTTTTTATTCTACGTTGCCTGTAGGAAAAATTGTAC
>NW_022311666.1:0-3522 GCF_002776525.5 Piliocolobus tephrosceles | reverse complement strand
GTTTCTCAGAAGACTTCTTTCTTGTTTTTATCTGAGGATCTTACAGTCCTCAATGTGCTACCGTATATCTCATTGCAGATTCCAGGAAAATATTGTTAGGAAACTTCTCAAGGAATAGAATGGTGTAATTCTGTGAGATGAATTCACACATCACAAAGCAGTTTCTCAGAAGGCTTCTCTCCAGTTTTAATCTAAGGATGTTTAATTTTTCACCATAGGACTCAATGCCCTTGGAGTATCAAATGGCTAATTCCACGAAAATAGTGTTAGCAAACTGCTCAATGTAACGAAAAGTGTATCTCTGTGAAGAGAATACACTCATCACAAAGCAGTTTCTGAAAATCCTTTTCTATTTTTATCTGAGGATATTTCCTTTGTTACCATAGGCTTCAGAGCGATCCAAACTATCCCTTCTCCAATTGAACAAATACAGTTCTAGCAAACTGCTCCTTGAAAGAATAGTGTAACTCTGTGTGATAAATTCACATATCATGAAGCCGTTTCTCAGAAAGCTTCTTTCTTCTTTTTATCCGATGATATTCCCTTTTTACACATGGGCCTCAAGGCACTCCCGTATATCTCATTGCAGATACTGTGAAAACAGTGTTAGCAAACCTCTCAATGAAGCAAAGGTGTAACTCTCTGAGATGAATTCACACACTACAAAGCAGTTTCTGAGAAGGCTTCTCTCCAGTTTTTATCTGAGGATATTTTATTTCTCACCATAGGATTCTGTGCTATCCAAGATATCACTCTTGAGATTCCCCAAAAATACTGCAAGCAAAGTCCTCCAGGAAAGAGTGGTGTAATTCTGTGAGATGAATTCACACATCACAAAGAAGTCTCTCAGAAAGCTTATTTATTGTTTTTATATGAGGATATTTCCTATTTAAACAACTGCCTCGTTGCGCTACCATGTAGCTCATTGCAGATTCCTCGAAAATATTGTTAGAAAACTTATCAATGAAAAGTGTGATGTAGCTTGGGGAAATGAATGCACACATCACAAGGCAGGTTCTCAGAAGCCTTCTCTCCAGTTTTTATCTAAGGATATTTAATTTTTCAACATAGGACTCAACGCCCTTGGAATATCCCATGGCAGATTCCACGAAAACAGTGTTAGCAAACTGCTCAATGTAACGAAAACAGTATCTCTGTGAGATGAATACAATAATTACAAAGCAGTTTCTCCAAAAGCTTTTTCTAGTTTTATCTGAGGATATTTCCTTTGTTACCATAGGCATCAAAGTGATCCAAAATGTCCCTTCTCAGATTTCACAAATACAATGCTAGCAAACGGCTCCATGAAAGAGTAGTGTAACAATGTGTGATGAATTTTCACATCACAAAACAGTTTCTCAGAAATCTTCTTTCTTCTTTCTATCTGAAAATATTTCATTTTTAAACACGGGCCTCAATGCGCTCCCATACATCTCATTGCAGATTCTGCGAAAACAGTGTTAGCAAACTTCTCAATGAAAGCAATGGTGTAACTCAGTAAGAAGAATTCACATACTAAAAAGCAGTTTCTGAGAAGGCTTGTGTCCAGTTTTTATCTGAGGATATTTCGTTTGTCACCATAGGATTCTATGCTATCCAAAATATCACTTCTGTGATTCCACAACAACAGTGCTAGCACATTCTTTCATGAAAGAGTGGTGTAACTCTGTGAGATGCATCCTCATATCACAAAGCAGTTTCTCAGAAAGATTCTTTCTAGTTTTTATCTGAGGATATTTCCTTTGTCACCATAGGCTTCAAAGCAATCAAAATTATCACTTCTCAGATTCTACAAAAACAGTGCTAACCAACAGCTCCATGAAAAAGGGGTGTAACTCGGTGAGATGAATTCACACTTCACAAAACAATTTATCAGAAAGCTTCTTTCTGGTTTTTATCTGAGGATATTTCCTTTGTCACCATAGGCTTCAAAGCGATCATAAATATCCCTTGTCAGATTCCACAAAAAGAGTGCTAGCCAATGGCTCCATGAAAGAGTGGTGTAACTCTGTGAGACAATTTCAAAAATCACAAAGCTGTTTCTCAGAAAGTTTCTTTCTGGTTTTTATCTTAGGATATGTCCTTTGTCACTGTTGGCTTCAAAGTGATCCAAAATATCCCTTCTTAGATTCCACAAAAAAAGTGCTAGCAAACGGGTCCCTGAAAAAGTTGTGTACAACTGTGAGATGAATTCACATATCACCAAACGGTTTCTCAGAAAGTTTCTTTCTCGTTTTTATCTGAGGACATTTCGTTTGTCACCCTAGGCTTCAAAGTGATCACAGATATCTGTTCTGAGATTCCACAAAAACAATGCTAGCAAATGGCTCCGTGAAAGAGTAGTTTAAATGTGAGATGAATTCATACATCACAAAGTAGTTTCTCAGAAAGCTTCTTTCTAGTTTTTATCTGAGGATATTTCCTTTGTCAACATAGGCTTCAAAGCGATCCAAAATATCACTTCGCAGATTCCACAAAAACAGTGCTAGCCAACGACTCCACAAAAGAGCGGTGTAACCATGAGATGTATTCACAAACCACAAAGCTGTTTCTAAGAAAGCTTCTTTCTGGATTTTATGTGACAATTTTTCCTTTGTCACCATAGGCTTCAAAGTGATTCAAATAATCCCTTCTCAGATTCCACAAAAGCATTACTAGCAAAGGGATCCCTGAAAGAGTTGTGTAACACTGTGAGATGAATGCACACATCACAAAGCAGTTTCTCAGAAAGCTTCTTTCTAATTTTTATCTCGGGATATTTCCTTTGTCACTATTGGATTCAAAGTGATCCAAAATATCATTTCTTAGATTCCACATAAACAGTGCTAGCAAATGATTCTGTGAAAGAGTAGTGTAACTCAGTGAGATGAATTCACACATCACAAAGCAGTTTCCCAGAAGGCTTCTGTCCAGTTTTTATCTAAGGTTATTTAATTTTTCACCATAGGACTCAATGCCCTTGGAATATCCCATGGCAGATTCCACAAAAACGGTGTTAGCAAACTGCTCAATGTAACAAAAAGTGTATCTCTGTGAGATGAATACACTCATCACAAAGCAGTGTCTCAAGAAGTTTTCTCTAGTTTTATCTGAGGATATTTCCTTTGTTACCATAGGCTTCAAAGCGATCCAAAATATCCCTTCTCACATTCCACAAATACAATATTAGCAACCTGCTCCATGGATGGGTAGTGTAACTCTGTGGAATGAATTCTCACATCATAAAGCCATTTTCCAGAAAGGTTCTTTTTTCTTTTTATCTGTAGATATTTCCTTTATAAACACAGGCCTCAATGGGCTCCTGTATATCTCATTGCATATTCTGCAAAAACAGAGTTAGCAAACTTCTCAAGGAAAGCAATGGTGTAACTCTCTGAGATGACTTCACACACCACAAAGCAGTTTTTGAGAAGTCTTCTGTCCACTTTTTATCTGAAGATATTTCATTTCTCACCATAGGATTCTATGCTATCCGAAATATCACTTCTGTGATTCAACAAAAACAGTGCTAGCAAATTCCTC
>NW_022311665.1:0-1448 GCF_002776525.5 Piliocolobus tephrosceles | reverse complement strand
ACACGGTGAAACCCCGTCTCTACTAAAAAATACAAAAAACTAGCCGGGCGAGGTGGCGGGCGCCTGTAGTCCCAGCTACTCAGGAGGCTGAGGCAGGAGAATGGCGTAAACCCGGGAGGCGGAGCTTACAGTGAGCTGAGATCGCGCCACTGCACTCCAGCCTGGGCAACAGAGCTAGACTCCATCTCAAAAAAAAAAAAAAAAAAAAGGCCCTCCTAGCCAGAGGCGGTGGGTCACACCTGTAATGCCCACACTGTGGGAGGCTGAGGCAGGAAGATGGCTTGAGCCCAGGAGTTCAAGACCAGACTGGTCAACAGAGAAAGACCTCGTCTCTATGAATACTTTAAAACTTAGCCAGGTGAGGTGGCACACACTTGTAGTTCCAGCTACTTGGGGGGCTGAGGTGGGAGGATTGCTTGAGCCCAGGTGGTAGAGGCTGCAGTGAGCCAAGATCACACCACTGCATTCCAGCCTGAATGACAGAGCAAGACCCTATCTCAAGAAGAAAAAAAGAAAGGATAAGAAGAAAGGAGAGAAAGGAGAGGAGGGGAAGGGAGGGGAGGGGGAGGGGGGGGGGGGAGGAGGGAAGGAAAGAAGAAGGAGGGGGGGGAAGAGAAGGGAGGGAAGGAAAGAAGAAGGGAGGGAGGGAAGAGAAGGGAGGGAAGGAAGAAGGAAGGAAGGAGAAAAGGAAGGAAGAGAGGGAAGGGAAGGAAGAGAACGAAGGAAGAAAGGAAAGAAAGAAAGAAGAAAGAAAAAGAAAGGAAAAGGAAGAAAGAAAGACTCTCCTGGGGGAGATTCTTGTGGGTCCTGTGCTAGTCCCGTGTGGGGCCTCCTCCGTCCTCTTTAGGAGAGCTACACCTTTCTCTGCCTCATTCATTCCCAAGTCCTGTGCTGTCAGTGTCCCGTCGCCTACAGACTACTCAGCCCACACGGGACCCCAGTGCCCCCTGCAGAAGCCCAGGCTATGGGGCAGAGAAGGCCCTGGCACTGGTTCAGAACCACTGCCCCCAGAGCTGGGAAAGGTTTACCCAATGGTCAGTGACCCCAGTAAAGCCCCATGGCCTCAAGCCACCAGGCACCGCCAGGGGCCAGTCGCAAAAGTGGTCTCAGGGCCGGTTGGAAAGAGGCTGAATCCTGCCCTGCCGGTGCACGGCCCCCAGGGCCAGAGGTCAGGGTCTGGAGCCCAGAGACCACCCTCGCCGCGCGGGCCAGGATGCGGCGGAATCAGGTCGCCTCAATCCGTGCGCGCCGGACTCCGGGCAGTGCCCAGCGCCCCTATCGGGCCTCAGTTTACCCCACTGTCCAAAAAACGCCCCCCGCCCCAGGACGGCAGAACTGGCTACCCTGGACTGCGGGCCCGGCCGACGGGGGCGGAACCGCGGAGCGGGGGGACACAGGCCAGCGCCGGGCCCCCTCCCCGCCCCCTCCCCGCCCCCTCCCCGCCGCGG
>NW_022311659.1:0-3850 GCF_002776525.5 Piliocolobus tephrosceles | reverse complement strand
TCTTTTCATGAAGCACTATGGTAGCAATAGGATATTTGGGAGTGCATTGAAGCCTATGGTGAGCATGAAAATATCCTCAGACAAAAAACAAAAAGAAGCTTTTTCACAAACTGCTTTGTGATGGGTGAATTCATCTCACAAATTTACACCTTTCATTTCATGGAGCAGATTGCTAACACTATTTTTGTGGAATCTTCAAAGGGATATTCACGAGCGCATTGAGGCCTTTGGTGACAAAGGAAATGTCCTCGGATAAAAACTAGAAAGAAGCTTTCTGAAAATTTGCTTTGTGATATGTCAATTTACCACACAGAGTTACACTGTTCTTCTCGTTGAGCAGTTTGCTAACACTATTTTCGTGGAATTGCAAGGATATATTTGGAAGCACATTGAGGGCTATAGTGAAAAAGGATATATGCCAAGATAAAATCTAGAAAGAAACTTTCTGAAAAACTGTTTTGTGATGTGTAAATTCATCTCACAGAGTTACACCTTCTTTTCATGGAACAGTTTGAGAACACTGTATTCATGGAATCTGCAATACGATATTTGGGAGTGTATTGAAGCCTTTGGTAACAAAGGATATATCCTCAGATAAAAACCAAAAGGAAACCTCCTGAGAAACTGCTTTCTGATGTGAGAATTCATCTCACAGAGCTACACTGTTCTTTTCATTGAGCAGCTGAATAACACTGTTTTCTGGGAATCCACAATGGGATGTTTCAGAAGGCATTGAAGCTTATATTGACAAAGAAAATATCCTCAGGCAAAAACTAGAAAGAAGCATTCTGAGAAACTGCTTTCTGATTTCTGAATTCATCTCACAGAGTTACACCTTTCTTTTCGTGGAGCAGTTTGGTAGCACTGTTTCTGGGGAATATGAGATGGGATATTTCAGATCACCTTGAAGCCTACGGTGACAGAACAAATGTCCTCAGATAAAAACTAGAAAGAAGCTAAGAAAATTATTTGTGATGTGTGAATTCATCTCACAGAGTTACGCTGTTCTTTTCATTGATCAGTTTGCTAATACTGTTTTCTTAGATTCTGCAATGGTATATTTCGGAGCACATTTTAAGCTTATGGTAACAAAGGAAACACTCTCATAAAAAAAAAACTACAAAGAAGTTTTCTGAGAAACCATATTGTGATGTGTTAATTCATCTCACAGAGTTACATGATTCTTTTCATGGATCAGTTCCGTAGCACTGTTTTTGGGGAATCTGAGAACGGATATTTTGGAACACATTGAAGCCTAATGTGACAATGGAATTGTCCTCAGATAAAAACCAAAAAGAATTGTCTGAAAAACTACTTTCCAATGTGTGAACTCAACTCACAGATTTACAGTGTTCTTCAATTGAGCTGTTTGCTCACACTGTTTTTGTGGAATCTACAATAGGATATTTTGGATTGCTTTGAAACTTACAGTGACAAAGGAAATATCTTCAGATGAAAACGAAAACGAAACCTTCTGTGCAACTGTTTTGTGATGCATGATTTCAGGTCACAGATTTACACCTTTCCTTTCATTGAGAAATTTCCTACCACTTTTTTCATGGAATCTGCAGTGGGATAATCGGGACCACAGTGAGAAATATGGTGAAAAAGGAAATATCCCCAGATAAAAACTACATAGAGGATTTCTGAGAAACTGCTTTGTGATTTGTGAATTCATGTCACAGATTTACATCTTTCTTTTCATGGAGCAGTGGGCTAACACTGTTTTCGTCTAATCTGCAAAGGTATATTTGAGAGTGCATTGAGATCTACAGTAAAAAAGTAAATATCCTCAAAAAACACTAGAAAGAAACTTTCTGAGAAACTGCTCTGAGATTTGTGAATTCGTCTCACAGAGTTACATAATTCCTTTCATGGAGCAGTTCAGTAAAACTGTTTTTGGGAATCTGAGAAGGGATATTTTGGATTGCATTGAAACCTCTTTTGAAAAAGGAAATATCCTTAGATAAAAACTAGAAATAAGCTTTCTGAGAAACTGCTTTGTGTTGTGTGTATTCATCTCACAGAGTAGTACGATTCTTTTCTTGGAGCAGTTTGCTGAAACTGTTTTCGTGGAATCTGCAATAGGATATCTGGCAGTGCACTGAAGAATATGGTGACAAAGGAAATATCTTCAGACAAAAAACAAAAAGAAACTTTCTGAGAAACTGTGTTGTGATGTGTGAATTTATCTCAAATACTTACAATTTTCTTTTCATGGAGCAGTTTCCTAACTCTGTTTTCGTGGAATCTGCAAAGAGATATTCACGAGCACAGTGAGGCCTGTGGTGAAAAAGAAAATATCCTCAGGTCAAAACTACAAAGAAGCTTTCTGAGAAATTGCTTTGTGATGTGCGAATTCATCTCACAGAGTTACACTGTTCTTTTCTTTTTTTTTATTATATTTAAGTTCTAGGGTACATGTGCATAATGTGCAGGTTTGTTACTTATGTATACTTGTGCCATGTTGATGTGCTGCAAACATCAATTCGTCAGCACCCATCAATTCATCATTTATATCAGGTATAACTCCCCAATGCAATCCCTCTCCCCTTCCCCCTCCCCATGATAGGCCCCAGTGTGTGATGTTCACCTTCCCGAGTCCAAGGGAACTCATTGTTCAGTTCCCACCTATGAGTGAGAACATGCGGTGTTTGGTTTTCTCTTCTTGTGATAGTTTGCTAAGAATGATGGTTTCCAGCTGCATCCATATCCCTACAAAGGACGCAAACTCATCCTTTTTTATGGCTGCATAGTATTTCATGGTGTATATGTGCCACATTTTCTTAATCCAGTCTGTCACAGATGGACATTTGGGTTGATTCCAAGTCTTTGCTATTGTGAATAGTGCCGCAATAAACATACGTGTGCATGTGTCTTTGTAGTAGAATAATTTATAATCCTTTGGGTATATACCCAGTAGTGGGATGGCTGAGTCATATGGTACATCTAGTTCTAGATCTTTGAGGAATTGCCATACTGTTTTCCATAATGGTTGAACTAGTTTACAATCCCACCAACAGTGTAAAAGTGTTTCTATTTCTCCACATCCTCTCCAATACCTGTTGTTTTCTGACTTTTTAATGATTACCATTCTAACTGGTGTGAGATGGTATCTCATTGTGGTTTTGATTTGTATTTCTCTGATGGCGAGTGATGATGAGCATTTTTTCATGTGTCTGTTGGCTGCATGAATGTCTTCTTTTGAGAAATGTCTGTTCATATCCGTTCCCCACTTTTTGATGGGGTTGTTTGTTTTTTTCTTGTATATTTGTTTGAGTTCCTTGTAGATTCTGGAAATTAGCCCTTTGTCAGATGAGTAGATTGCAAAAATGTTCTCATTCTGCAAGAATGAGAATGTTCCCATTCTGTAGGTTGCCTACAGAATGTAGGCATTCTGCAAGAATGCAAGAATGTTCTCATTCTGTAGGTTGCCTGTTCACTCTGATGGTAGTTTCTTTTGCTGTGCAGAAGCTCTTTAGTTTAATTAGATCCCATTTGTCAATTTTGGCTTTTGCTGCCGTTGCTTTTGGTGTTTTAGACATGAAGTCCTTGCCCATGCCTATGTCCTGAATGGTACTACCTAGATTTTCTTCTAGGGTTTTTATGGTAATAGGTCTAATATTTAAGTCTCTAATCCACCTTGAATTAATCTTCGTATAAGGAGTAAGGAAAGGATCAGGTTTCAGCTTTCTACTTATGGCTAGCCAATTTTCTCAGCACCATTTATTAAATAGGGAATCCTTTCCCCATTTCTTGTTTCTCTCAGGTTTGTCAAAGATCAGATGGTTGTAGATGTGTGGTATTATTTCTGAAGACTCTCTTCTGTTCCATTGGTCTATATCTCTGT
>NW_022311656.1:0-1637 GCF_002776525.5 Piliocolobus tephrosceles | reverse complement strand
ATAATTGCAATTAGATAGAAAAAATAAGTCCAAGAGATCTATTGTACCGCATGGTGACTATAGCTGACAATGATATAATACATGGTATTTTGAAAGCCCAAAGAGAGTGGAGATCATGCCATACTCAACATAAAAATAACTATTTGAAGTAATGCATTTGTTAACTAGATAGATTTAAGCATTTTGTAACATATATATATATATATATACTTTAAATATCCTGTTGTGCATGAAAAATACATACACTATGTGTCAATTTTAGAAAGACTGCTTTTATTCTTATTACTTGTAATAAGTGAATAATAAAAAACATAAAGGTAGAGGATATTCATTATTTTATACAACATTCACTTCAGAGAGGTAACAGCCCTACTCCTTGTGTCATTCTTAGTCTCCAGTGCAATTTCTCACATAGCCTCTTTTATAAAATCATTTCCTATTTGAGCCTCATGGTGTTATGCTATGGCTTCCTCAGTTGTTCCTTGTTTGAAGTCATCTATTAAAATCTTAGTCTTGCTGCCTCATATCAGATGTTGACAGTGGCTTATAGTCTACTTGGAATCAATTCAGACTAAAAGCACTGTTCTTCAAAATAGAAGATTATAGGCCATCCATGAAGAGATAATGGAAAAAAAAGATCTCAAATCAACAATTGGCAGATGGATGCTCATAGATTTGCTACATATACCTCTACAATTTGTCATGACATTATCACTATTTCCTTCTCTTTTCTGAAACTGGAAAGTTTTAAATTATTTACAATGTCTTTTGAAACACACAAAGGAGAAATAAAAGATGGCCGAATAGGAACAGCTTCAGTCTCCATCTCCCAGCGCGAGCGACACAGAAGACCGGCGATTTCTGCATTTTCAACTGAGGTACTGGGGTCATCTCACTCGGGAGTGCCGGACAATCGGTGCTGGTCAGCTGCTGCAGCCCGACCAGCGAGAGCTGAAGCAGGGCGAGGCATCGCCTCACCTGGGAAGCGCGAGGGGGAAGGGAGTCCCTTTTCCTAGCCAGGGGAACTGAGACACACAACACCTGGAAAATCGGGTAACTCCCACCCCAATACTGCGCTGTAACACCGGCACACCGGAGATTGTATCCCACACCTGGCCGGGAGGGTCCCACGCCCACGGAGCCTCTCTCCTTGCTAACACAGCAGTCTGCGGCAATCTAACCGCAAGGCAGCAGCGAGGCTGGGGGAGGGGCGCCCGCCATCGCTGAGGCTTAAGTAGGTAACTAAAGCCGCTGGGAAGCTCGAACTGGGTGGAGCTCACAGCAGCTCAAGGAAACCTGCCTGTCTCTGTAGACTGCGAATCTGGGGACAGGGCTCAGCTAAAGGAGTAGAAGCCTGTGAAACGCGAACGACTCTGTCTGACAGCTTTGAAGAGAGCAGTGGATCTCCCAACACGGAGGTTGAGATCTGGGAAGGGGCAGTCTGCCTGCTCAAGTGGGTCACTGACCCCTGAGTAGCCTAACTGGGAGACATCCCCCACTAGGGGCAGTCTGACACCCCACACCTCACAGGGTGGAGTACACCCCTGAGAGGAAGCTTCCAAAGCAAGAATCAGACAGGTGCACTCGCTGTTCAGCAATATTCTATCTTCTGCAACCTCTGCTGCTGATACCCAGGC
>NW_022311655.1:0-1689 GCF_002776525.5 Piliocolobus tephrosceles | reverse complement strand
GGGCAACCAAACCGATGCAAACAATCAAACCGATGCAAACAATCAAACCGATACAGCCCTATCTCCGAATTTAACAAAAACCCCCAAACAATGTTTTCAAGTAATATTAAAAATGCTAATAAACAATGTGGAAAATGCTTTTTTTAATAATTCACACAACACACTTGAAAACATTACATATATACAGAATATCTTTAAGAATATAATATTAAAATTAAGCAAAACTAATTTTAAGATGGCGTTTAACTTATATCTTTATTTTATTAATTTGTATTATAAATCATTAGATCTTTCAAGATTAACGTACGATGCAATGGAATGCTTTTTTTATTTATTTAGATCCAATCGATATAAAAAAATTGTAAATTTTAGTATGTTAACTACCATTGCTAAAAAAGTAAAAAATAAAGTTTACAAACATCATATACAACAGGACATAACATATTATTATAAATGTTTTTTATTTTCACTACTATCACATATTTGTTTAAATTATAGTATATGTTTGCGTTTGCTTTATTGGAATAAAACAAACCAAAATTTTCAAGCTTTTAATTATTTTATATGTTATCATATAGTTAATAATTTTTTTAAAAAAAATGATCAAAAAATGGGGGGAGTTTTACATTTGTTAGATGATACTGTTAATACTGTAGACCTTACTTCTAATGATAACGAAAATGATAATATAGGATTTAAAAAATTAAGTGACGAAAGTTTAGAAGACGACTATCGTTTAAGATTTCATCTGGTTGCGGTATCAAACAATTTACCACATGTTGAGAAGTGTAATGTACAAGAAATTCAAAAATACTATTTATTTATGTTTGCATATTTTAATAAATTCTTTTTCAACATACTAATGGATAAGTTTGATTCATTGTTACATAATACTGTTATAATAAAAATGTTTTTAAATACAGAACTGTTATTAATATTTTTGAGAAAGTTGATGCAAAATAACTGTTACCCTTATAAAATTATGGAAATATATAAAAAATGTATAACAAATAAATATAACAAGTTCATACAAAAGAAGTTAATAAGTTTATTATTACATTTGGTTGATTATTATATTAATACGTTCGAGAAGGCACGATCATGTAATAAAAGAGATACGGTCACAGATAGGGAAATAACAACTAAAAAATATATATTATCTGTTCAGGATACAAATGATGATGCACCTAATTCTATTCCATATATTAATAATAATAAACTTAGTAAACACCATAATTTGCACAAAATTACAAAAGTTGTAGGTAAAAAAGGCATATGTAATAAACAAGATAATAATAATATGATCCTAAATGAGAGTGTGAGGAAATGTTCAAACGTTTTAGATGAAGAAACAGTACAATACGTTGAAAAATTAAATAGTGATAATGTACAAATACAGTCGAAAAAAAAAAAACTAAAAAAAATTAATTATAAAAATTTAATAACAAACAAGGAAGCAGTAAAACAAAAAGAAAACACATTTTTTAATAATTTAAAAGGGTTTTATAAATATTATGAACATTTGTTTAACAACTGTTTATTTGATAAAAAAACAGAAATAAAGCTTTTATGTAAATCAATTATTCAGGTGTTAATAAATAAAAAAGATATAAAGTTAATTATTCAATTAATATGTATTAAAAATTTTTCAACTAGTTCTTTGTTTAGTAAAGAATTAAAATCCTTTTT
>NW_022311654.1:0-1957 GCF_002776525.5 Piliocolobus tephrosceles | reverse complement strand
CTATGCATCTCTTCCATCTGGCGGTTCATCTGTATCCTCTGTAATATTCTTTATAACAAATAGGGGAAATTGTTTCCGTTCGTTCTGTGACTCACTCTAGCAAATTAATCAAACACCAGGAGGGAGTCAATGGAACCCCTGATTTGTGTCCCATCAGTCAGATGTATAGATGATACCCTACCCAAGACTGGCATCTCAGGTGGGGGTAGTCTTGTGGGACTGAGCCTCAACCTGTGGGAACTGATGCTAACTCCAGCTAGATGGTGTCAGAATGGAATTGACTTGGAGAACACCCAGCTGGTGTCCACTGGAGAACAGCTTGGTATGTGGGGGAACAGCCTGAGGCCTGGGATTACATCTAGTGTCAGGAGTGTTGTGTCAAGTGAGAGTAGACAGTAGGATAAACTCTGGTTTCCTTATCTCTCAGACCCAGTAAAACAGCCATCATTCCATTATCAGGTTTCTAGTCACATAGAGCTAAATATGACAATGATGATGAAAGTTAATAACCACTAACAGATCCTCTGAGTAGAGTGTCAGAGGTTACTTCATAAAAATGATACTGCCTTTACAAAAATTATGAGTGAGAAAATTATGACAATGAAAGATATTTGATCTAACCAATCCCCTATCTTGCCTTTAACCTCCAAACTGCCCTTAATCATTCCTCGGCCTGGGCCAAGCAAACTTTGAGAGACATTTATTTTATGGTTTAAAAGATAATAGACCACAGGTGTCCAACCTTTTGGCTTTCATGGGTCATACTGGAAGAATTGTCTTGGGCCACATATAAAATACACTAACACTAAAGATAACCGATGAACTAAAAAATAAAAATCACAAAAAAAGTCACAATAAGTCTCATAATCTTTTAAGAAAGTTTACAAATTTGTATTGGGCTGCATTCAAAGCCATCCTGGGCCGCATGTGGCTCACAGACCATGGATTGGACAAGATTGTAATAGCCTTCTGCAAAATTCAACCACCTTTGTAAAGCTGAGAGGCCACGAGGTTAGGAGGACATGAGGAGCCTAAAATCTGCTAACGTGTAGACATAAAAGATTTCCAGCTATTATTCCGGAGGTCACAAGACTTGGAACTCCCCGATTACTCCTGCAGATAATATCACTATTATAGAACCTAAGATTGGCCTTTTGAGGCATTTTTTCAAGTTTTTGCATTTCTGATGACCAGTGGCTCTACCAGGACTGGCCAACCTCCACCAGCCAGTCCTATGGCTCCACCCAGAAACTGAATCCATGGCCCACCAAACTATCCTTGAAAAACTCTACCCTCCAAGTTTCCGGGGAGATTGATTTGAGTAATAACTCCATCTCCCATGTGGCATGGCCAGACTCATGTCAATTAAACTCTTTATTGCAATTCCCTGGTCTCAGTGAATTGGTTTTGACTGTGCAGTGGGTGGGAATAACCCACTGGCTGGTTACAGTAAAAATATCTTAAATCCAAGCCTGTAATCCCAGCACTTTGGGAGGCCGAGACGGGCGGATCACGAGGTCAGGAGATCGAGACCATCCTGGCTAACACGGTGAAACCCCGTCTCTACTAAAAAAAATACAAAAAACTAGCCGGGCGAGGTGGCGGGCGCCTGTAGTCCCAGCTACTCTGAAGGCTGAGGCAGGAGAATGGCGTAAACCCGGGAGGCGGAGCTTGCAGTGAGCTGAGATCTGGCCAGTGCACTCCAGCCTGGGCGGCAGAGCCAGACTCCGTCTCAAAAAAAAAAAAAGATAATAAAAATATCTTAAATCAACCAGGCACAGTGGCTCACACTTGTAATCTCAGCACTTTGGGAGTCTAAGGCGGGCGTATCACTTGAGGTCAGGAGTTCGAGACCAGCCTGGTCAACATGGTGAAACCCTGTCTCTACTAAAAATACAAAAATTAGCCAGGTGTGGTGGTACACGCCTGTAATCCCAGCTACTCGGGAGGCTGAGGC
>NW_022311653.1:0-6105 GCF_002776525.5 Piliocolobus tephrosceles | reverse complement strand
GACACAGAAGACCGGTGATTTCTGCATTTTCAACTGAGGTACTGGGGTCATCTCACTAGGGAGTGCCGGACAATGGGTGCTGGTCAGCTGCTGCAGCCCGACCAGCGAGAGCTGAAGCAGGGCGAGGCATCACCTCACCTGGGAAGCACAAGGGGGAAGGGAATCCCTTTTCATAGCCAGCGGAACTGAGACACACAACACCTGGAAAATCGGGTAACTCCCACCCCAGTACTCCGCCGTAAGCAAACGGGCACACCAGGAGAATATACCCCACACCTGGCCGGGAGGGTCCCACGCCCACGGAGCCTCCCTCGTTGCTAACACAGCAGTCTGCGATCTAACCGCAAGGCAGCAGCAAGGCTGGGGGAGGGGCGCCCACCATTGCTGAGGCTTAAGTAGGTAAACAAAACTGCTGGGAAGCTCGAACTGGGTGAAGCTCACAGCAGCTCAAGGAAACCTGCCTGTCTCTGTAGACTCCACCTCTGGGGACAGGGCACAGTTAAACAACAACAACAAAAAAGCAGCAGAACCTCTGCAGATGCAAACGATTCTGTCTGACAGCTTTGAAGAGAGCAGTGGATCTCCCAACACGGAGGTTGAGATCTGAGAAGGGACAGACTGCCTGCTGAAGTGGGTCCCTGACCCCTGAGTAGCCTAACTGGGAGACATCCCCACTAGGGGCAGTCTGACACCCCACACCTCACAGGGTGGAGTACACCCCTGAGAGGAAGCTTCCAAAGTAAGAATCAGACAGGTACACTCGCTGTTCAGCAATATTCTATCTTCTGCAACCTCTGCTGCTGATACCCAGGCAAACAGGGTCTGGAGTGGACCTCAAGCAATGTCCAACAGACCTACAGATGAGGGTCCTGACTGTCAGAAAGAAAACTATCAAACAGGAAGGACACCTACACCAAAACCCCATCAGTACGTCACCATCATCAAAGACCAGAGGCAGATAAAACCACAAAGATGGGGAAAAAGCAGGGCAGAAAAGCTGGAAATTCAAAAAATAAGAGCACATCTCCCCCTGCAAAGGAGGGCAGCCCATCGCCAGCAATGGATGAAAGCTGGTCAGTGAATGACTTTGACGAGATGAGAGAAGAAGGCTTCAGTCCATCAAACTTCTCAGAGCTAAAGGAGGAATTACGTACCCAGCACAAAGAAACTAAAAATCTTGAAAAAAGAGTGGAAGAATTGACAGCTAGACTAATTAATGCAGAGAAGGTCATAAACAAAATGACAGAGATGAAAACCATGACACGAGAAATACGTGACAAATGCACAAGCTTCAGTAACCGACTCGATCAACTGGAAGAAAGAGTATCAGCGATTGAGGATCAAATGAATGAAATGAAGCGAGAAGAGAAACCAAAAGAAAAAAGAAGAAAAAGAAATGAACAAAGCCTGCAAGAAGTATGGGATTATGTAAAAAGACCAAATCTACGTCTGATTGGGGTGCCTGAAAGTGAGGCGGAAAATGGAACCAAGTTGGAAAACACTCTTCAGGATATCATCCAGGAGAACTTCCCCAACCTAGTAGGGCAGGCCAACATTCAAATTCAGGAAATACAGAGAACGCCACAAAGATACTCCTCGAGAAGAGCAACTCCAAGACACATAATTGCCAGATTCACCAAAGTTGAAATGAAGGAAAAAATCTTAAGGGCAGCCAGACAGAAAGGTCGGGTTACCCACAAAGGGAAGCCCATCAGACTAACAGCAGATCTCTCGGCAGAAACTCTACAAACCAGAAGAGAGTGGGGGCCAATATTCAACGTTCTTAAAGAAAAGAATTTTCAACCCAGAATTTCATATCCAGCCAAACTAAGTTTCATAAGTGAAGGAGAAATAAAATCCTTTACAGATAAGCAAATGCTTAGAGATTTTGTCACCAACAGGCCTGCCTTACAAGAGACCCTGAAGGAAGCACTAGACATGTAAAGGAACAACCGGTACCAGCCATTGCAAAAACATGCCAAAATGTAAAGACCATCGAGGCTAGGAAGAAACTGCATCAACTAATGAGCAAAATAACCAGTTAATATCATAATGGCAGGATCAAGTTCACACATAACAATATTAACCTTAAATGTAAATGGACTAAATGCTCCAATTAAAAGACACAGACTGGCAAACTGGATTTTGATGGTCAAGACCCATCAGTCTGCTGTCTTCAGGAGACCCATCTCACATGCAGAGACATACATAGGCTCAAAATAAAGGGATGGAGGAAGATCTACCAAGCAAATGGAGGACAAAAAAAAGCAGGGGTTGCAATCCTAGTCTCTGATAAAACAGACTTTAAACCATCAAAGATCAAAAGAGACAAAGAAGGCCATTACATAATGGTAAAGGGATCAATTCAACAGGAAGAGCTAACTATCCTAAATATATATGCACCCAATACAGGAGCACCCAGATTCATACAGCAAGTCCTTAGAGACTTACAAAGAGACTTAGACTCCCATACAATAATAATGGGAGACTTCAACACTCCACTGTCAACATTAGACAGATCAACGAGACAGAAAGTTAACAAGGATATCCAGGAATTGAACTCATCTCTGCACCAAGCGGACCTAATAGACATCTATGGAACTCTCCACCCCAAATCAACAGAATATACATTCTTCTCAGCACCACATCGCACTTATTCCAAAATTGACCACATAATTGGAAGTAAAGCACTCCTCAGCAAATGTAAAAGAACAGAAATTATAACACACTGCCTCTCAGACCACAGTGCAATCAAACTAGAACTCAGGACTAAGAAACTCAATCAAAACCACTCAACTACATGGAAACTGAACAACCTGCTCCTGAATGACTACTGGGTACATAACAAAATGAAAGCAGAAATAAAGATGTTCTTTGAAACCAATGAGAACAAAGATACAACATACCAGAATCTCTGGGACACATTTAAAGCAGTGTGTAGAAGGAAATTTATAGCACTAAATGCCCACAAGAGAAAGCTGGAAAGATCTAAAATTGACACTCTAACATCACAATTAAAAGAACTAGAGAGGCAAGAGCAAACACATTCAAAAGCTAGCAGAAGGCAAGAAATAACTAAGATCAGAGCAGAACTGAAGGAGATAGAGACACAAAAAACCCTCCAAAAAATCAATGAATCCAGGAGTTGGTTTTTTGAAAAGATCAACAAAATTGACAGACCGCTAGCAAGACTAATAAAGAAGAAAAGAGAGAGGAATCAAATAGACGCAATAAAAAATGATAAAAGGGATATCACCACCAACCCCACAGAAATACAAACTACGATCAGAGAATACTATAAACACCTCTACGCAAATCAACTAGAAAATCTAGAAGAAATGGATAATTTCCTGGACACTTACACTCTTCCAAGACTAAACAAGGAAGAAGTTGAATCCCTGAATAGACCAATAGCAGGCTCTGAAATTGAGGCAATAATTAATAGCCTACCAACCAAAAAAAGTCCAGGACCAGATGGATTCACAACTGAATTCTACCAGAGGTACAAGGAAGAGCTGGTACCATTCCTTCTGAAACTATTCCAATCAATAGAAAAAGAGGGAATCCCCCCTAACTCGTTTTATGAGGCCAACATCATCCTGATACCAAAGCCTGGCAGAGACACAACAAAAAAAAGAGAATTTTAGACCAATATCCCTGATGAACATCAATGCAAAAATCCTCAATAAAATACTGGCAAACTGGATTCAGCAGCACATCAAAAAGCTTATCCACCATGATCAAGTGGGCTTCATCCCTGGGATGCAAGGCTGGTTCAACATTTGCAAATCAATAAACGTAATCCAGCATATAAACAGAACCAAAGACAAGAACCACATGATTATCTCAATAGATGCAGAAAAGGCTTTTGACAACATTCAACAGCGCTTCATGCTAAAAACGCTCAATAAATTCGGTATTGATGGAATGTACCTCAAAATAATAAGAGCTATTTATGACAAACCCACAGCTAATATCATACTGAATGGGCAAAAACTGGAAAAATTCCCGTTGAAAACTGGCACAAGACAGGGATGCCCTGTCTCACCACTCCTATTCAACATAGTGCTGGAAGTTCTGGCTAGGGCAATCAGGCAAGAGAAAGAAATCAAGGGTATTCAGTTAGGAAAAGAAGAAGTCAAATTGTCCCTGTTTGCAGATGACATGATTGTATACTTAGAAAACCCCATCGTCTCAGCCCAAAATCTCCTTAAGCTGATAAGCAACTTCAGCAAAGTCTCAGGATACAAAATTAATGTGCAAAAATCACAAGCATTCTTATACACCAGTAACAGACAAACAGAGAGCCAAATCAGGAATGAACTTCCATTCACAATTGCTTCAAAGGGAATAAAATACCTAGGAATCCAACTTACAAGGGATGTAAAGGACCTCCTCAAGGAGAACTACAAACCACTGCTCAGTGAAATAAAAGAGGACACAAACAAATGGAAGAACATACCATGCTCATGGATAGGAAGAATCAATATCGTGAAAATGGCCATACTGCCCAAGGTTATTTATAGATTCAATGCCATCCCCATCAAGCTACCAATGAGTTTCTTCACAGAATTGGAAAAAACTGCTTTAAAGTTCATATGGAACCAAAAAAGAGCCCGCATTGCCAAGACAATCCTAAGTCAAAAGAACAAAGCTGGAGGCGTCACGCTACTGGACCTCAAACTATACTACAAGGCTACAGTAACCAAAACAGCATGGTACTGGCACCAAAACAGAGATATAGTCCAATGGAACAGAACAGAGTCCTCAGAAATAATACCACACATCTACAGCCATCTGATCTTTGACAAACCTGAGAGAAACAAGAAATGGGGAAAGGATTCCCTATTCAATAAATGGTGCTGGGAAAATTGGCTAGCCATAAGTAGAAAGTTGAAACTGGATCCTTTCCTTACTCCTTATATGAAAATTAATTCAAGATGGATTAGAGACTTAAATATTAGACCTAATACCATAAAAACCCTAGAAGAAAACCTAGGTAGTACGATTCAGGACATAGGCATGGGCAAGGACTTCATGTCTAAAACACCAAAAGCAATGGCAGCAAAAGCCAAAATTGACAAATGGGATCTAATTAAACTAAAGAGCTTCTGCACAGCAAAAGAAACTACCATCAGAGTGAACAGGCAACCTACAGAATGGGAGAAAATTTTTGCAATCTACTCATCTGACAAAGGGCTAATATCCAGAACCTACAAAGAACTCAAACAAATATACAAGAAAAAAACAAACAACCCCACCCAAAAGTGGGTAAAGGGTATGAACAGACATTTCTCAAAAGAAGACATTCATACAGCCAACAGACACATGAAAAAATGCTCATCATCACTCACCATCAGAGAAATGCAAATCAAAACCACAATGAGATACCATCTCACACCAGTTAGAATGGCAATCATCAAAAAGTCAGGAAACAACAGGTGCTGGAGAGGATGTGGAGAAATAGGAACACTTTTACACTGTTGGTGGGATTGTAAACTAGTTCAACCATTATGGAAAACAGTATGGCAATTCCTCAAGGATCTAGAACTAGATGTACCATATGACCCAGCCATCCCATTACTGGGTATGTACTCAAAGGATTATAAATTATTCTACTACAAAGACACATGCACACGTATGTTTATTGCGGCACTATTCACAATAGCAAAGACTTGGAATCAACCCAAATGTCCATCAGTGACAGACTGGATTAAGAAAATGTGGCACATATACACCATGGAATACTATGCAGCCATAAAAAAGGATGAGTTTGCGTCCTTCGTAGGGACATGGATGCAGCTGGAAACCATCATTCTTAGCAAACTATCACAAGAACAGAAAACCAAACATCTCATGTTCTCACTCATAGGTGGGAACTGAACAATGAGATCACTTGGACTCGGGAAGGGGAACATCACACACTGGGGCCTATTATGGGGAGTGGGGAGGGGGTAGGGATTGCGTTGGGAGTTATACATGATATAAATGATGAATTGATGGGTGCTGACGAGTTGATGGGTGCATCACACCAACATGGCACAAGTATACATATGTAACAAACCTGCACGTTATGCACATGTACCCTAGAACTTAAAGTATAAT
>NW_022311650.1:8578-16081 GCF_002776525.5 Piliocolobus tephrosceles | reverse complement strand
ACACACAAGTACAGCACTGTGAGTTTACCTGATCATAAATACAAGAATCAGCAACATACTTTCTTCTACAATTTTCATTCCAGCATGGATAAATCGCATGAGAGCACACCACAATTCTTCTGTGTCTTTAGATTCATAATGCAGTTAACACAGCACTACAACCTCTAATGCGTTGGCACAATTAAATCTGTAAGGTTGCTGTAATCTACAGAAAAATCTCAGAGAAGACACAAACCTGTGTTACCTAAATAGGAAGCACCTAAAGGGTCTCTTGCAGTCTGGAAGAGGACGGGCTCGTGGACAGAGGGCATGGCCACATCCACGGTTGTCCACACCACACTGTGAGACGACCCGCAAGCCACGCGCGTGATCTTCTGGCCTTCTAAGCCCTGCACGAGTGTGGGCTTCCTGTTAACCGTGGTCATGCCATTGCCCTGCTGGCCACGGTCATTGTCACCCCAAGCATACACCTGTTTACAAGGGGGGAAAATGCTTATAATTTTTCAACATTTCAGGACATTTTCTTTAATGTAATTTTTACTTCAAAATGCTTAACGTGTATGCCACGGTAGTTGAAAGAATTGAGTTCTTAAAGGTGAAAACAAACCATTTCACAATCTTACAAAATGGCATCAGTGTACGACAATTCTGAAGAAACTCTAACCATGAAAACGCTGGATAATACCTATAAAAGGAGTATTTTCTTAATATTAATCCAATTCTGTTTTGTTGCAAGACACACAGAAGCTCCTCTCTTCAACAAAGTGCAATAATTTTTTTCCCTTGTATTTTGCAAAGAAAAATGACCAAAAACAATATGCTCGTTTTTCAAGTAAGTTGCTTCTTGGCCTTGTAGAACTATAAAGTATAATTCATTTTGACTCAAAAACAGTAATGGTAATTTTGCTTTCATACATAAAATTTAAAATTGAATATCCACAAGCCAGTCATAGCATATGCTCCTACAAGCAGAAGAGACGGTAACACTTGTCAGGCAGTAGCTCTGTCTCTAAAATGAGGCATGGATCCCTCCTCGCCAGTTAGCAATTCTCTAAAGGAAAGTCTTGCTAATACCTTGCAGTAGGAGCATCTTCAAGAATAACAATCTTTCCACACACTTTTCACGCAGACTTCAGAATGGGAACGTGTCTTTTCTGAGGACCCCCCCACCCCAACCCCTGCAGCCGAGCAGGCAGATACACCAGTGGGCAAAAGGGACGCGTCCTGCCCTCGTGGTTCTTCAAGCAGTAAGACTCGGCTGATTTCATCTACAGCTGCGATTTCAACAGGACGAGCACCATGTCGTGACCCCCAAGTCCCCCAAGTCAGGATGGCACGCCACCCCCAGGCCACCTGCAGCCTTACCTGCCCCGAGTCCGTGACCGCCAGGCAGTGCAGGGCCCCGACGGCCACATGCACGATCTTCTTCCCTCTCAGCCCTTCCACCACCTGCGGTTTCCGCACGTGCACGTCAGAGCCATGGCCCAACCTGAAGTAATCCCTCTTTCTCCTGGGAGAAGGCCAATGGTGGAGTGTTACAATACGTTATGGTCTGACAATGCTACACAAGAAAACGCTCAGTCTCACATCTTTCGCAGCCAGCTCAATGACATCACACACGGCACTCAGGGTCTTTGAACTTACATTCAAAATCATACACCATTAATTCAAATTAACTTATTAAGTCAGCTGGGAAAAACCTTAATACTTTAATACATGTTTTACGATATTTAAGTTACTGTTGTAAGTTTTCATATAAAGAGACTGAAAATAAGACACACTACTGCAAACACCTATCCAAAGTCCTATCTGGTATACACCTTTCTCAAACTGCCTCTGGTCATGACACAGGCACTAAGGCCTGACACACCATTCAAGGCCAGTCTGGACATGTGCTCTTTTGCACATTAATAAAATAAGCTTTTACAAGAAACACATGTTAACTTTTTCAGGATCAAAGGATTCAGAAGGTCATTTTGCTCTCATTTTATCCTTAGGCTTCAGCAGAAGAAATCTTTCCTATAAATCTCACCCAAACAGGAAAGGTGAGCGGCCTATAATTTTTCTAGTATTTTCAAAATGACCCAGTTACAATGGGAAATTTCTTCTTGTACTATTGTCACTAATCCCAACTCAATATCCTTTAAAGGACAAAGATGCATGCATACGTAACAATCTGACAGGTCACAATCACGCCGGGGTGGGCCTGGGGTGAGGCCCAGGTTCCCTGCACGCCCCTGCACAGGCACGCACACTGTGACAGGGAGGATGTTTACGTACCATGTCCACACCACTCCAGACTCGGTGAGCGCCAGGGAGAACTGAGCTCCACACTCAATCTGGCACACCCCCTGTCCATTCAGTCTCTCAGTGTTCTGGGGAATGTTACAGCCTTCACTTCCGCCCCGGCCCAATTTTCCCAAGTCACCATCACCCCAGGAAAATACCAAACCTGGGTTTAAGAATATAGATATACTTCAGGCCAACGTTTCATATCATTCTTACCCACCCAGGAGCACAGAATCATGCCAGGCACTCACCTTCATCGGTCAGAGCCAGGGTCTGTGCATCTCTACTCTCACATGCAACCTGGATTACTCTGTGACCAAGAAGGACTTTCACCTACTCAATTACAAATTTAAAAACAGAATCAAGCACAGGCACGGAGAAAGCAAGGGAATTTCCCAAAGACAAAGCCAACCACGCACACATCTTTATGAACTTTCCTAGACTCGAAGCTTAGTTTCTCTTGAAATCTTCAGATGGTAAGCTTTCTGTAAGCAACAAAAAAGCGTATAATCACCATTTTGGACGTTAGCTGGGTCGTATTATCCCCATGTCCCAGCCGGCCATACTCGCCGAGGCCCCAGGTGTACAGTTCCCCGCTGGATGTGAGGGCCGCGCTGTGCGAGCTCCCACAGGCGATATCCCGGATTCGCTTGGTTTTCAGGGCCTCGATCAGCCTTGGCTTGTCACAGTTCCTACAACAAGAAGAAATCAGCTCCCTACAGTCAATCCGTCCCTTCTTAGAGATGAAGGAAAAAAGACATCTATACTGATCCACATGTAGTCAACAGAAGATCCACAGATCAACTATCAAACCTTAAAGCAGAACCGATGAGACCAAAACACAAACAACCGTGTTAAAAAAAAAAATGTTTAAGATTCATTTCCATAATCTATTCTAATTTCCTGCAAAATAACTTTCAAGAGTATCCATAACAGTTTCTTATTAGCAAATGAGACTAAAGAAAGTACTCTTACATTCTGCTAAAGTGTCCAAGTTTTCTGTCGTCACCTTCACCCCACGAAAACACTTTTCCATCGACAGTTAAAGCCGTTGCGTGCCGGCCACCTGCAACATGCACAGGTGTGCGGATTGCCAAAGGGCAGGGTATAGAGAGCCCACAGCATAGCTCCCTATTTTGCCTGGCATGTAGCACACACTCAATGAGTGTGAGCTGAATAAATGAGTAACTCAACAGGATCAACAGTGGAATTAGCAGGAAAGCTTTCTGGGACATATGTCTCAAATAAGTGAATTTTTACTAAACTACAAATTTAACTCTAGGAAGAATTTGCAAAGAGGGAAAATAATACTGATTATTAATAGGGTTCCTATTATGTTAAATACATGAAAAATCAAAATTTAGATGAAAAAAGTAAAAATAATTTGTGATTAGACAAAACGTAAAAATAGTGTCAATTTAAGCTTTTGAGAACTGTACCTCAACAGTGAAATTATTCAATCATTTGCATTAGCATTATACTCACTCTTCCCAAAACACACCAGCTGATGCTCTTTCCCCAGCATGGAATATTCTCAAAAGTCCATACAACCTGCCTCAGGATTAAAGGCATGACCACTCCTACACAGTGAGCTCCTGCCAACTCCTGGGCTTTGACAATATCACAGTAGACCGGGTTTATAATCCCCCAGCGCTCATTCTCCCCCTTCCTTACCAACAGAACCCCCATGTTAATGTGCTCAGCTAAACACCACTTCCCAGCCTCCTCTACCCCCAGGAGATGGTGAGTGAAATGAGTGGGGCTTCGGAGGGGCTCTGGAGAGAGGGCTGCATGGGTGGGAGGGCACACTGTGTGCCGCTTGCCTCTTCTGCCAGGCCTGGCCCTGGACTCTGGGGGCCAGAGCTAGTCTAAGACCATCTTCCCACAAAGGGGGACACAAAGGACCAGCACTCCTCATAGACACAGCCCTGCTGGATGGACTCTGACCCCACCTCTGGACTTTTACAAACGAGAAAAGTAAAACTCTGCATTGCTTAAGCCACTATCATTTGGATTTCCGGTTATGCGGGTGACACTGAGCCCCGTTCAGCAAAGGTATGAACTGAATTAGAACTTAGTGTCTAATTCAGTTCCGTTCCTCAGAGGCCTAGCATGGTGTTTCCAAAATAAACACTCCCTACACTGAAAGAGTGGTCTGTTTTTTTTTTAAAGGATCTTTCTCATTACTTGGGTTCACAGATACTTTTGGGAATCTGAAGAAAGTTAGACTCTTTTTCAGAAAAACAGCCTGCCTTTAGGCAAAAAACTTGATTTGGCAGCAATAACTAAATTCTAGACCACCTAGAGATTTACATTATCCAATTTTTATTCCTACTAAGTAAAAACTTAAGAAAGAATGTAAGGACACCAATTAGGGCTTTGGTTAACAATGGAGCAGGAGCAACAGGCTGATCCACACAGGCCTGCTGGTGCTTGGTTTGTACCTGAGTGAACAGCCACCTTCTTCACCACGTAGCTGCTGAGAGCTGTCATCTGCCGTGGGATGGGCACCATCCTGCTGGAAATGCCCAGCCCCAGCCGGCCATTCGTGGCTTCTCCACAGGCGTACACCTTCCCTTCCACAGTCACTGCAAGGAACGACAGCCAGGAGAGGACTCACTTTTCACAACATTAAAAACTTTTCTGTTTTTTGGTGCCAAGCATAATTTAAAAATTTTTTAATATTAGAATAATCATACCTGCAAACAAACTTTTAGAACCACCAGCCACCTGTACCACATTCAAAGCAGACAGTGTCTCAGAGAACGAAGGAACCTTTATCTAGAACAGAGTATTTTTAAGGAAAAAAAAAAATTTTACTTACATGTTTAAAATTATGTTACCTTATTATATGATACAAGGAATTACAGTCATGCACTGCATAACATTTCACTCAACCACAGGCTACATATACGATGACAGTCCCAGTAGATCATAATGGAGCTGAAAAATCCTTACTGCCTAGTGGCGTCCTGGCCATTAACAACATCACAGTCCAACCAATTCCTCATGTGTCTGTGGTGATGCTGTGTCAACAAGCCTCTGTGCTGCCAGCTACATATCAACAATCCCTAATACCTCATAATGATAACAGACAACTGCTACTGGCCTATATATTCACTATGCGATACTTTCTATCATTTTTTTAGAGTGTATTCCTTCTACTTTTTTTTTTTTAAGCCGACTGTAAAACAGCCTATAGCTGGTACTTCAGGAGGGATTCCAGAAGGCACTGCCGTCACAGGAAATGACAGCTAGCTCCTTTGTGGGGGTGAAAGAGAAGTAACACTATGATCCTAGCTAGGCTAATGTATGTGTTTAAGTCTCAGTTTTTAACAAAAAAGTTTAAAGAGAAGAATGTAAAGAAAACATTTTGTACAGAGCTGTGTTTGTGTTTTAAGCTAAGTATTATCATAAGAGTCAAAGTTTTTTAAAAAGTGAAAAGTTCACAAGTAAAAGTTACAAATAATTTATTATTAAAGAAAGAAAAATATTTTTTATAGAGTAGCCTAAAGCATATAGTGCTTCTAAAGTCTACAGTAATGTGCACTGACTCACCCAGAGCAACTTCCAGTCCTGCAAACTCCATTATTCATGGTAAGTACCCTATGCAGGTGTTCCATGTTTAATCTTTTACACTGTATTTTTTACTGTACCTTTTCTATGTTTAAATACACAAATGCCATTGAGTTACAACTGCCTATCATATTCAGTACAGTTACATGTTGTAACTGTACTAGGAGGAGCAACAGGCTATACCATATAGCTTGACTGTGTAGCAAGCTACACCATCTACATCTGTGTTAAGTACACTCTATCATTTTCCAGCAATGACAAAATCACCCTACCAAAACTTTCTCAGAATGTATCCCCATCGTTAAGTAACACATGACTGTACTACTACTATGTATGGTTACATTAACCAAAGGCGTTGGTTATCCCTTGGAGATTCACACTAGAGTGTTTTAAAAATGAAATGATACACTGTGATTTACTTTAAACCAGAGTTGGGGGAACGAGAGGACAGAGACAGAAAAACGTAGGCAGCTGCTGGTAACTATGGAAGCTGGTACCAGGGACATAAGGGTTCGTGATGTTATTCACTCTATTTGGGTACCTCTGAACATTTCCATAATAGAAGGTAGAAAATAAAATACGGTTGGTCCTCTGTATCCATAGGTTCCATATCCATGAATTCAACCACCCATGGATTGAAGATTTTTTATTGTACCTATACTAAATACCTACAGATATTTTTGTTGCCATTATTCCCTTAACAATGTAATATAACAACTACTGACATACCATTTACATTGTATTAGGTATTCTGAGTAATCTGAAGATGATATACAGTATTTGGGAGGGTGTGCATAGGTTATATGCAAACACTACACTGTTTTATATCAGGGACTTGAGCATCCACAGATCTTGGTATCCACAGGAAGTCCCGGAACAAATCCCCCATGGATACTGAGGGATGACTATGCATATAATGTAAAGATAAAAACACACACCTGTAGACTATACCTTATTTCAAGTCATGTCCTGCTCATTCTCTGATTCTGACCCTGACATCTCTAAGAAATTATATACTTAAATTTCCCATTGTAGACGGATGTAATTTAATTTAAAATTCCTAGGGCCTTTTGTCTAAAAAAGCCTTTATGATTCCATGGGTGAAACAGTCACTACTGCAGTGGAAGAAAGGATTTTCATCACAACCATGGAAAGATGGCTCCGTCCTTGAAGTGAAAACTCCACGTAGGGCAGTGAGCAAGGTCATAGGCTCCCACCAATGGCCTGCACCTCAGGGACCCCTGGACAGCCCTGCACTCCCACAGCTGAGACACCCACAGCTCACTGTCCACTGTCCACTTCCCAAACCAAGCTCAGGGGCATTGAAATACAAATCCAATTCAAGGCTGCTCCAATACAGATAAAAATTATTGCACCTTGAAAGGAAAGAGTTCAAATGAATGAGTTCTAACTTTATTTCTCAGCTTCTCAACAGAGCAGGCAATAAGGAAAATGTATGATGTGATGTCTCACAGAATACTAACAGGAAGCCTAAGTTCATGTGAACACAGAGAGTGCCTCTGGGCAATAAAATTTAGAGGAATTTGCTTTGTGGCTCCTCAGCCAGGAGACACTAAGTAATATAAGGAACGCCGAATTCAACTCCAGTTTAAATGCATCATTTCTTACACCTATTCT
>NW_022311650.1:6418-8478 GCF_002776525.5 Piliocolobus tephrosceles | reverse complement strand
ATGAAGGATGTTGCGAACACAGAGGCTGTGGCACGGCTTCCCGTACATGCTTCATGGTTTACTGACAAGGTAAATGAGATCATGGTGCTCTCCACCCACAACAAGCCCTGCAAAGAATAAGGCAAGTGTGTATGCGCACACAGGTGCATTCTGCTTGTTTCTCTGTGCTCACAAAGCCTTCTCTCTCTGTGCAAGCTACTTTACCCTGAAGAATCTCAGGCACGAAGCACCTGGAGGACAGAGACCACAACTTGCTCATCTGTGTGCCACTACGGCTTTTTTACACATATTTTATAAAATGTTCATGATAGTCAAAAGTGTTTATTGTAGGGGGGGCAAGATACATCTATCGATAGTCTGTAATTTTCGTCTATGCACTTGTGAAATCTTTTCAAAAGTTTATTTTCTACTTTACAAGACTGCAATAAGACAATTATATCTAAAGTGAAATTTTCCAAGGAGAGACGCTTCTGAGGGGTAACTTGGTAATGTCTTTTAGTTCGTGTAAAGAAACAGTACAACATATAGAGCGTAAAGTTATTATAAAAACTTCACGAGGTGTGGCTGCTGCCGAGTGCCCCGCCCTGCTGGGTCCCAGGGAGCGGGCCCTACCTTGGAGCCTTTCAGCCCGCTCAGCTGGTCCTTGTCATTCAGATCCCACACAAACACTTTGGTTCTTATCGCAGCTGCCGATTCCAGCCCAGCAGCCTTCTTTCTAATGAGGCTAACCAAACAAAAAAAAAGAAAAGAAAAGAAAGAAATAGAGGTTATTCAGCATAAAACATTTAAAAAATAAAAAGAAAAGGAACCTCAAGCATTCAAAATTTTATGGTTACTTTCAGAAACTCTTAAAATTTTGCTTTAATAGAATACAACCTCAAGCATGTACAGGAGTAAATGCTCTGAAGGGTCAAATTTTCTAGATACCACCACGCTACCTGTTAATACCAGCACTTAATTTCAGCTCTTATTTTGGATGGAAAACGATGATACACTACATTCTCTTTCATCTTAAATACCAACTTGAACATGTGGGAATCATTCCAAGCCATGGAAACAGATGCGCAGCTACCACAAATGGCACTGCAGACACACAGGAAACCTCCCCAGGAGCCACGCTGGGCCTGGCCTTGCAGCAATGTCCCTCAATCTAGACATCTGTTTGGCCAATTATTTTCCCACAGAAAGAATAAAACAGTATGTGGCCACATGACCATGGAGGTACTTTAATACAAACACATGTCCTAATGCTTCTCTTTTCCTTTATACCCTCTGCCCAGGACACCAGCCAGAAGCACCCAATCATCGGCCAGCTGGGCTGAAAGTCCTCATCTCCTTTCCTTCCCAGAGGACTTGCTCCTTCCACCTTGCTCATCTATTTCCTGACCTGCCCTCGACAGGTTAG
Organism: Piliocolobus tephrosceles; assembly: GCF_002776525.5. Classification (NCBI taxonomy): domain Eukaryota; kingdom Metazoa; phylum Chordata; class Mammalia; order Primates; family Cercopithecidae; genus Piliocolobus; species Piliocolobus tephrosceles. The sequence goes on along the minus strand of NW_022311650.1, from coordinate 7,073 downwards.
GAGTTTATTTATTTTTTGTTTTTTTTTTTTTGAGACAGGGTCATGCTCTGTCACTCAGGCTGGAATGCAGTGGCATAATCCCAGTTCACTGTAGCTTCAACCTCCCAGGCTCAAGCAATCCTTCCACCTCAGCCTCCCGAATAGCTGGGACTATAGGTATGCACCACCATGCCCAACTAATTTTTGCATTTTTTGTAGAGACTATATCGTCAAGGCTGCTCTTGAACTCCTGGGCTCAAGTGATCCTCCCTGCTCAGCCTCCTAAAGTGCTGGGATTACAGGTAGGAGCCACCACACCCAGCAGGTTAGAAGTCTAATCTACAGCATCCAAAACGCTCTAATTCTTGCAACTTGAAAAAAGCATACAGGCCAGTGTTAGATTTTCTTGGCTGATAGTCTCATGCCCGGTGCCGAGAAATTGCTTCTTCTGTATTTGGGGTTTTCACCTTTTTGTTTGCTTTTGCTCTATTTTTATAAGCTAGGATAGATGCCCAAAGGCACCAGAGACTGGCTTCTAGACAGGTATCACTTTTTGCACACATTATATACTAATAAAGATTTACTTTCAGGGTTCCAAATTTCACGTTTTGGAATAAAAGTGAAAAACTCTTTCATCTAATACCAGGCACAGGTGAGCAAGCATATGCACAAAATA
>NW_022311650.1:0-6318 GCF_002776525.5 Piliocolobus tephrosceles | reverse complement strand
AAAAAAAAAAAAAAAAAAAAAATGCAAAAAATTAGCCAGGTGTGGTAGCACACACCTGTAATCCCAGCTACTTGGGAGACTGAGGTGGGAGAATCACTTGAACCTGGGAGGCAGAGATTGCAGTGAACTGAGATCATATCACTGCACTCCAGCCTGGTGACAGAGTGAGATCCTATCTCAAAATAGATATGTATTTCCCATCACACATGTATGTATGTATGGGAAACCAGGACTGATATTCAAGATACTTAATGTCTGGCACCATGTAAGTATCAGTCAGCCACGGTGGAGGCCAGCTGTACATGGTCAACGTGGGAACATCCCAGTTGGGTGCCAGCCTGTAGGAGACTGCCTGGGCCACTGACTCATTCTGAAGTTATTGGCTAATTAATACGATCTTACCAGAAAAAAATCCCATTATAATCAAATATCTAGCTTTGATTCCAGCATACTTTCTATTTTTGTTTACGTGTTAGAAAATTCCTTGCTGGATGTGGTGCCTCATGCTTGTAAATCCCAGCACTTTGGGAGGCCAAGGTGGACAGATCACCTGAGGTCAGGAGATTGAGACCAGCCTGGCCAACAGGACAAAACTCCATCTCTACTAAAAATACAAAAATCAGCCGGGTGAGGTGGCGGCCACCTGTAACCCCAGCTACTTGGGAGGCTGTGGCAGGAGAATTACTTGAACCCGGGAGGCAGAGGTTGCAAAGAGCTGAGATCTGCCCCTGCACTCCAGCCTGGGGGACAGAGTAAGACTCAGTCTCAAAAAAAAAGAAAAGAAAATTGCATAACAAACTATGTGTACAGCAAGGGCCATGCTTAACATTCAGTGGCCCCACATGAATGGTATGTTCTAGTTCTTTGGTCAGTTGGGGACACACGCAGGTTAGGTCAGGAGTTTTCCATTCACTCACAATGCTTCGTATTTCTCATGTACATGACATACACTAAATATCACAGGATAAATTGTTTTGAATTGAAAATTTCTTGAATTAAAGTAAACGTATCTTTTATGAATTATCTCAGTTGTTGATTTAATTAATTAGTTATTGGTTTGGTAAAGTAAAAATATACTCTGAACTACATAACTAAGGCACTCTACAGGCTGTATTCGGTTACACTGTAATAAGTTACCAGTAAAATGCATTAAAATTCAAGATTAATTTTTTCAGAAAAATTCAATATTATCTTTCATTTTTATAATTTGCCAATTTCTTCACTTATTAGCACCACTGGTATTGACTATAATCAATCAGTGTATTACAAAAATAGTTCAATGACATTCCAGAATAAATGGTGACTATAGTGAATGTACTACATATTTCAAAATAGCTAAAAGAAGATTTTAAATGTCCTCACCACAAAAAAGTGATAAATATTTGAGGTGATGGACACATTATTTAGCATGATTTGATCATTCCACAAAGTATACGTGTAACAGAACATCACAGTGTTCTGCAAAAATATATACAAATTATTACAAATTACTATTTGTCAATTAAAACTAAAATAAAACTTTTTAAAAAATGAAGTTAGCTGCATTGAATAATTTAAAAATAAACTCATCTGTTATAAACTTTAAATGAATACAGAAATCAACTACTTGATATTTTTATCTGCTATCATTCGAATTAGTCAACACAAGACAACAGTATAGGTAGTACAAAAATCTGTCTTAATTTGTCTTATCTTACATATATTCAATGTATTAAAATCGTGCTGACATCGTATGTGGAAAGATTTACTGAAAATTTGAGAGACAGAGAATTGTTGATCTGTAGTACATGGGTACTGTTTAGAAGAACCTTCACTGATTCTTTCAAACTTTTCCAGAGATAAACTTAGACTCATTTTGACAGTTGCCTTATTATCAAAAAATTGCCACTCCGTGACAAGTTCAGCACTTGATGCCAACAGGTGTGACAACAAGAAAGCAACTTCAGCGTCACACATGTGGTCAGGAAAACCACCAGAAACTAAGAGATTTTTAATGAAAACCAAAGTGTTCAGATGCAAACAGCAACCTGAAATGCCTGATGACAACTTTTGCTAGGAGCACTTACCCAGCATACCTTTGCTACCAAAGAAAGTGAGAATGAAATTTATTTTGCTTCCTTTTCAAGCTGATCTGATAAGCAGCAAATTCAAGTTGTGTAAAATAAGTTGTATCTTTTAAAGTGTCAAAATTTAAAACAGATAAAACTAATTATTTAAAGGGGGGAAACTGGGCTCAATGCTAGCACAGAAATGGCCAAGTCACCTCCCTTGTCACTTGCAAATCATCCAAATGGAACACTACCACAGCTACTTACCTCTGTGCAGTCATTCAGAAGGGACACTGTGGTGTCAGAAGGGTTAATATTGATTGTCTTTAGTTCAATAAGGTTATTCAGGGAATTTCCACCTAGGAAAAAATGGTAAAGAATCAAACAAAGGCGTTTTTATTATAGAAGGTACTTCTTTTTAGGTAAACTAACTGAATTACCTGACGCTACAACCAGGGATGGCATGTAGCTACTGTCAGCAGGATCTACAATCATTTTTAACCTATGAACAAGAACATCTGGGAAAATCTCCAAACGAATCCAGTGCTTCAGAAAAACAAAAATCACATTCTCAGTTAGCAAAATTCAGCTATATTTTAGCTACTACAATAGTATCATTGAAGCTTGAATCTACATGAGATTTTTTCAATATAAAATGTGGCATGAGAGAGAATTTTCCCTCACCCTAGCAGCAACAAGAATATTCTACCTCATTCTTTGATCATTAGAGAAAAGTCTCACTCTAAGCCCCAGAAACAATGTATCTATATACTCCTGGCCTAGGGTGGTCCTTTTACCCACCAAGTGAGTGACAGAAAACACTAGAGTCGAGATGGAGAAAGGCCCTGTCCTCAAGTCTGACCTGTGCGCCCACGAGGTGCCCCCATGGGTTGGTGTAATCACAACAGCACTCCGATGTGCAACACAAATTTGCTAGACCATACTAGAAAAACTTCTAACCAGAAGCAAATCTGAATTCATACATTTTATGTGGGAGAGGAGGAAAAAAAGCGCGACCACATCCTCTATCAAGTGGTCAGTTAGATAAAATCTACTACTCACATTGTTTAAAATCTCTGACAATAAACTTGGATGGTATTTAATTCTGTAATTTTGAAATAACTTACAAATTAAAATATAAAGTGAGTACTGACAGGTGCTATCAGCAAAACTTTGCAGGCTGCTCAAAGTTCATTTTGAAAATGTACAGGGCAAAACCACCCGTGTGAAGGTGCCCGCCGCTGTGCCCCATCACACGCTCTTTTCCTTGCGACCCTGATGACTGCCAGCAGGGCTCGCTGCCGTCGATGAGACGGGATGCCTGGTTCATGGAGGACAACACGTTCAGGCTCTTCACCATGCGGGACCAGCTGTCCAGCAGCATGCCTGGCTGGCTGCTGTGGCAACGCTTCAGCTGTTTTCCAGAACAGCCACAAAATACTGCAGACTGACCTATTTCGTGATGGTCAAAGAGAAAATTAACCCTTGCTGAACTGGGGAGAAAGAAACATCCTGATCAGGCGGTCAAGAATATTACATAGTGAGGAGCTTCTTTCTAAAAGAAAAATAGAAAGTTTCAAACTGAAAGGAGCTAATAAATGCCACAAATGGCTTCCCTAGTCAAGATATATTACACCAATTTATGAGATGAAGTCCACATAATGGTATGATTTATTCTACTAAAACCTCCCGGGAAACAACAGGGGATTAATATATTTCCAAACAAACAGGATACAAATAAGCTGTGGGAAAAATTCAATAACAGCACTCACAAAAAGCATTCTTATTAAAAATGCTTTTATAATTACAAGGCAAAAAGTAAATTGTAAAGTGCTTCCACTTTCATTAATGGCAAATCTGGAATTCAACTGGCATTCCCCATCGAGGACAACTACTAAAGCCAGACAAAACACACAAAAATAAATAAATCCTCTTCAAACTATCAGAATTCATGAGATAATAAAGAATTACAAGGTCAGAACCACCGGAAGACTCGAGGCAAATGGAGGTGTCAAGATGACACACACCATGGATCGGAGGCTGCTGTTCCCTGATGGCATCCCCGGGTTCCAAGCAAAGTCCCTGAGGGGGCACATTGCATTTCAACAGCTGCGTAAAGGGAAGGGAAAGGAATGGGGTCCAGAAAGACCAGAAAGGCTGAGGATGCCACAGAAATGCAACTCACCCTTGGAACCCCAACAGAAAATACCCCAAAAGTCAGGGTCAACTACGAAGGGTCTCTGGGTTCCCCTTTTTTTTTCCTCAACAGATTGCAGCTCAGCATAAAATCACCTCCATCAATGAATGCTGATTAAGGTGAGCCCAGAGAGTCATTAACCTTTACCAAGTATCTCACAGAACAACCTTCTCTCCTCCATTCCTTGGAGAATAACATTAGCCTCAAATTGAGTCAAGAAATAATTTTTTAAATACAATGTGCAGTGCATAATGACACATGTAGAGGCAAGAAAACGTGACTAAAAATTACCAGAAATGACAGGATAGAAACAGACCCACAAGGGCTCCGTATACTGGAGTTAGAAGACACAGACTTTAATATAGTAACTATGCTCACTGTGTTCAGAAAGACAGTATAAGACAGTATCTCAGCACAGAACCAAAAACCACTGAAAATAAATTAGAACTGATACATCCAATCATTAAAAATAAGAACTTAATGAGTAAGTTAAGAACACACTGAACTCAGCTGAAGAGAAAGCAGAAATATCTGGAATGAAGAACTGAGGAGAAGTTTAGAAAACATAACAAGTAGGTAAAAGATTTGCAGGACAGAGGTTAGGCCTAACACAAGTGAAAGAGGAGTCCCCCCCCAAAAAGACAGAAAAGAGAAAAGAGCAGAGGCAACATGTGAAGAAATACTGAAAGACAGAATTTTCCGAAACAGACAAAAGATATCATGTCCCAGAAGTCCTACCAACCTCAAGAAAGATAAACATCTCCATGCACATGTAAAACCTGTGCAAGATGAAAACAAAAAGACCCTCTCAAAAGCAGATGAAGGAAAAATCAAAAGATTGATGGGCTTTAATGAATCACAATTAGACATCCAGCCAACTTCAGGAGCAACAATATTAACCAAATTGCAGTGGAATAGTATTTTTAAAGTGCTGAAAGAAAACACCTAGCAAAAAGACTTTTCAATAATAAAGAAATATATTTTCAGACATACAAAAATACATAATTTGTAACCAACAAAGACACATTTTTAAATATATTAAGGGGTATTTTCAGGCAGGAGACAAACAGTATAGATGGAAGATTAAAGAGGAAGAAAAAAGTGGAGAGAAATTACAAAGTATGCAGAAAAATCTAAATGAATATTGACTACATAAAAATCATCACTTGCCCTGCATGTACTGTTTGATCCTTTGACTTTTTTTATTTTTTATTCTTTTTTTTTTTTTTGAGACGGAGTCTCCCTCTGTCACTCAGGCTGGCATGCAGTGGTGCGATCTCGGCTCACTGCAAGCTCCGCCTCCCGGGTTAACGCCAGTCTCCTGCCTTAGCCTCCCGAGTAGCTGGGACTACAGGTGCCTGCCACCACGCCTGGCTAATTTATTATATTTTTTAGTAGAGATGAAGTTTCACCATGTTAGCCAGGATGGTCTCGATCTCCTGACCTCATGATCTGCCTGCCTCGGCCTCCCAAAGTGCTGGGATTACAGGAGTGGGTCATGAGGTCGGGAGATCGAGACCATCCTGGCTAACATGGTGAAACCCCATCTCTACTAAAAATACAAAAAATTAGCTGGGTGTGGTGGCGGGTACCTGTAGTCCCAGCTACTCGGGAGGCTGAGACAGGAGAATGGCGTGAACCCGGGAGGTGGAGCTTGCAGTCAGCCGAGATTGCACCACTGCACCCCAGCTTGGGTGACGTGAGCCACTGCACCCAGCCGATCCTTTGACATTTTATGAACATTTTCTGTGCGCCTAAAAGAATGTCTTCCATAGTTCTGTTAGATGTGTATTTGTATAAAATGTATAACATTTTAACTGGATGCGGTGGCTCATGCACATAATCCCAGCACTTTGGGAGGCCAAAGTGGGTGGGCGGATCACATGAGGTCAGGAGTTCAAGACCAGCCTGGCCAACATGGTGAAATCTCACCTCTACTAAAAATATAAAAATTAGCCAGGCATGGTGGTGGGAGCCTGTAGTCCCAGCTACTTGGGAGGCCGAGGCAGGAGAATCGCTTGAACCCAGGAGATGGCGGTTGCAGTGAGCCAGGATCGCACCACTGCGCTCCAG
>NW_022311649.1:8712-9997 GCF_002776525.5 Piliocolobus tephrosceles | reverse complement strand
CCTCCCGGGTTCACGCCATTCTCCTGCCTCAGCCTCCCGAGCAGCTGGGACTACAGGCGCCCGCCACCTCGCCCGGCTAGTTTTTTGTATTTTTTAGTAGAGATGGGGTTTCACCAGGTTAGCCAGGATGGTCTCGATCTCCTGACCTCGTGATCCGCCCGTCTCGGCCTCCCAAAGTGCTGGGATTACAGGCTTGAGCCACCGCGCCCGGCCTAAACTACTTTTTAAAATTTTTTTGAGACAAGACCTGTCTATCACAAGGCTGAAGTGCAGTGGTATGGTCTCAGCTCATTGAAACCTCTGCCTTATGGGTTCAAGCAAGCCTCCCACCTCAACCTCCTGAGTCGTGGGACTACAAGTATGCACCACGACACCCCGCTAATTTTTGTATTTTTGGTAGAGATGGGGTTTCACTGTGTTGCCTAGGCTGGTCTTGAACTCCTGAGCTCAAGCAATCCTCCTGCCTCAGCCTCCCAAAGTGCTGGGATTACACATGTGAGCCAGTACGCCCAGCCTAAAACTACTTAAAAATGGAGATGTAGTACTGTCTTTAATGCTTATGGGAAAGAAAATGCTCTTCCATTTAAAGTAAAAGGAACAAACTGTTCGAAAGTTAAATATGGCCATCTTTTAGGTCTTGGGAAGAAGTGTTTTTCCAAATTGTTCTTTAAACAAAGGTATTGACTACATTTTACTCCGGGAGGGTATTCCTGCTCATTTGAGAAGCCCACAAAATGCCTCGGCTTCAGCAACATATCCACAGTTCTTTGTGTTCCTCTCATCTCATCCTTGCATGACACTTGGCAAGCAGTGTGACAGTAACCCCTATCAGTCAAATTCAAAATTACAATCTTGCTGTCTCCCCACATACCTACCAGATATTGCCTTAATCTTTGGGCAAAGATTTTGATTTGACAAAAAGCAAATAATCTCAAGAGTATTGTATTTTATCATTTTTCTTAACTTTGAAAGGGATCTTGTAGATAATAGGAGTAAGAATTTGGAGAGGGGGCTGGGCAAGGTGGCTCATGCCTGTAATCCCAGCACTTTGGGAGGCCAAGGTGGGCGGATCATGAGGTGGAGAGATCAAGACCATCCTGGACAGCATGGTAAAACCCTGTCTCTACTAAAAATACAAAAATCAGCTGGGTGTGGTGGTGCACGCCCGTAGTCCCAGCTACTCAAGAGGCTGAGGCAGGAGAATCGCTTGAACCTGGGAGGTGGAGGTTGCAGTGAGCTGAGATTGTGCCACTGTACTCCAGCCTGGAGACAGAGCGAGACTCCT
>NW_022311649.1:4612-8612 GCF_002776525.5 Piliocolobus tephrosceles | reverse complement strand
CAAAAAAAAAAAAAAAAAAAAAAAGAAAAGAAAGAAAGAAAGAAAAGAATGTGAAGAGGGGAAACTGAAGGGCTGGAAATTGGCTTAGCTTGGTCTTGTCACTGTGCTGTATCCTTTATTCCCTCTGAAATAGCAAATTCTTGTGAACCTCACAGTAGGTGGTTTGTCTGAGTAGAGCTTTTTGATTTTTTGTTTTTTCTTAAATACCCAGACTGCTCACCTGCAAGCTTTTTGGTTTTTATCAGGAGACTTTGTGATCTTAAGATGTTTTTCTATGATGCCCAGAAAAGCTGTATCCACCTCTCAGGTAGTCATAGTTATGGGGTCAAAGGTTTTTCCGTCTTTGGGGAATCTGCGAGTTTTATACCTAAGTGATTTAGTTAATCTTGGTTGATACTTGGCTGTATTATCAGTGGTTTTGAAGTAATGAAAGCTTTTGTAGAAGTCACTACTGGTTACTAATTTGACTCACGCAATTCTGTTGAGTACCAACACATGTGAAGGAAATTTTAAAATAAGATAAAGTAGGCAGAGTGCAGTGGTTCACACCTGTATCCCCAGCATTTTGGAAGGCCTAGGCGAGAGGATCACTGGAGCCCAGGAGTTCAAGACCAGCCTGGGCACTACAGCGAGACCTGGTCTCTACAAAAAAATTAAAAATTTAACTGAGCGTAGAGGCACATGCCTGTAGCCTCAGCTACTCAGGAGGCTGAGACAAGAGGATAGCTTGAGCCCAGGAATTTGAGGCTACAGTGAGCTACGACCATGCCACTGTACTCTAACCTGGGGGGCAGAGCAAGATGCTATCTCTAAAAAAAGAAAAAAGAAAGGAAAAAAATATATAAAGTACACACAGTGTTCTTTTGTGGCCACAGAAATTGCATAAGATCCTAAAAGAGGAACCATTTTTTTTTTTTAGGTTAAACAGTAAAAATATATATTTTTTTCTGCTGGCATTATAAGGTCAATTGGTAGCCAAGAATTTTTCATAGAATTATTTACAGTCTATGCTAAAGCAGGCTTTAGTGTATAAGATAGTCACTGAATTCAGTCTTCGAATATTTTGTTATTTGATTTATGCTTTTCCTAATGTTTGACATTATATTCTTGGAGGTAATGCCTGTAGATATATTAGGACTCACAACACATTTAGGAAACGTGCTGTTTTCTGTGGCAGGGAATGTCTCAGCGCTTAAGTTCCTCATTTGTAAAAAGGAGATAAGCAGTATCTTACTCCTTCATCAGATAAAACTTGGAAAGCACAGCTGCACTCTTTGTTAGGCATGTGTTTTGGAGAAAGAAATACATGAAGTCTGAAGAAATTAGGATTTGGAGTCATAAGATTTGCCTCCTTCTCTCCCTCCCTCCCTTCTTTTTTAATTCCCTTCCTCTTTCCCACCCTTCCTTCTTCCATAGATGTTTTTGAGCTCTGTCTATGTCTAGGACCTGTGTTAAATGCTACACAGTACTGTTTCCTGCCCTCAAAGTGTAATGTTAGGGATGTCGGTGGCAGAAGGTCAGACATATAGAAAGAAATCTGCAGTGGAGTTTTGGAAATATGCACCGTGGCTGAACCTCTAACCCAGACTGAGAAAGTAAAGCAAAGCTTCCAAGCGAAGGTGATGCCAGAGTCATACTGGAAGAGAAGTAAGACTTGTCAGAGGAAGAAGAGGGTGAGGATGTTCCAGGTAAATAGGACAGCAAAGAAAAAGGTACAAAAGTAACAAATATGTCACAGATGATAAACTATAATTTCATTCCGAGTTGTTGTGACACAATGTATAAGGTCACCAGGATTAGAGTAACTATCATTTATAAAGTTGTAATTCAGCAAATTATTTAAAGATTTCTAATGAATAGCTTTAAAAAAAGAAAATTTAGGGTTGCCCGAGCATAATGTGTACTGTGTAAGGGATACTTTGGTGATGTGTTAAGTGGTTGGACTTTATCGTGTAGACCAAGAGTCTCTGGATGGTTGGTCTGATGTGGTGGTCCATGCCTATAGTCCCAGCTACATGGAAGGCTCGCTTGAGCCCAAGAGTTCAAGGCCAGCCTGGCCAACATAGCAAGATCCCATCTCTAATAAAAAAAAAAAAAAGAGGCCAGATGTGGTGGCTCACACCTGTAATCCCTGCACTTTGGGAAGCCAAGGTGAGTGGATCACTTGAGCGCAGGAGTTTGAGGCCAGCCTGGGCAACATGGCAAAACCCCATTTCTACAAAAAATATGAAAAAAGTTAGCCAGATGTGCTGACACATGTCTGTAGTCCCAGCTACTAGGGAGGCTGACGCAAGAGAATTGCTTGAGTCTGGGATGTGGAGGTTGCAGCGAGCTAAGATCACACCACTGCACTCCAGCCTGGGTGACAGAGTGAGATCCTGTCTCAAAAAAAAAAAAAAAAGTAGTCTCTGGATGGATTTTAGGGGGTTTGTTACATCTTCCCTCTGTGAGTGTATGTGTGTGTGAGCATGCTTTTTTTTTTTTTTTGGAGAGTGAGTTAATTGCTACCTGCAGATTTTCAAAGGAGTCTGTGACTCCAGAAAGAGTGATCACTGCCGTGGGTTCTGGAGGGCTTTAAGCAGAGGTGTGACGTGCTCTGATTTGTATTTTAGAAAGACAGTTCTGGTGTCTGTGTGGAGGATGAATATGGGGCCAACAGGACTATGGCAGGGAAGTTGTTGGCAGTAGTCCAGGCCAGAGATGACAACGAGGGCTTGAATTAGGGCAATGGTGATAGAGATGTGGAGCTGAGAATTGCTTTGAGAATTATCAAGTAGTCAAAATGTTAGCTGAGCGTGGTGGTGTGCACCTGTAAGCCCAGCCACTCTGGAGACTGAGGCAGGAGGATCGCTTGAGCCCAGGAGGTTGAGGCTGCAGTTAGCTATGATCCTGCCACTGCACTCCAGCCTGGGTGGTAGAGCGAGACCCTATCTAAAAATAAAAGTCAAAATGTAAGGGTTGGCAATTGCCTGGGTAATGGGAAATGAGGGCGAGGGAGGAGTCAAACATGGCTTCTGGGTTTCTGGATTCTGTGACACTGGAAGTTTTACTACTGAGGAGGATTGGGGGAGAGAGAGACGAGAGGGAGGCACGAAGAGGTGGGGCTTAGGGAGGAGAAAGGTGAGTTAAATTTCCCTTTGAATTTAAGGTTCCTTGGGGGGCTATCCAGATACATAGTTAAAGACACAGAAGGTATGAATTAGGAACTTGTGAGCAGATATATATTTTTTTATTTTATTTTTATTTTTTGAGATGGAGTCTCGCTCTGTTGCCCAGGTTGGAGTGCAATGGTGTGATCTTGGCTCACTGCAACCTCCGCCTCCTGGGTTCAAGTGATTCTCCTGCCTCAACCTCCCGAGTAGCTGGGACCACAGGTGTGCTCCACCACTCCTGGCCAATTTTTGTGTTTTTAATAAAGACAGAGTTTCACCATGTTGGCCAGGCTGGTTTCGAACTCCTGACATCAAGCAATCCACCTGCCTTGGCCTCCCAAAGTGCTAGGATTACAGGCGTGAGTCACCACGCCCGGCCTATTTTTTATTTTTATAAAGATGAGGTCTTACTGTGTTTCCCAGGCTGCTCTTGAACGCCTGAGCTCAAGCGATCCTCCCACCCTGGCTTCCCAAAGTGCTGAGATTACAGGCGTTAGCCGCTGCACCCAGCCTCATGAGCAGATAGATAGTAGTTAAAATTACAAGAATTTATAGAGAAAGAACATTGAATGAATGAATTCAGAGAATGAAACCTTAGAGTTACCCATTCTACTGCCCTCATTTACCACAGGAAGAAAATGGGGCCCAAAGAGGATAAATGAGTTGCTCAAATTCAGTTTTCAAAGCTGATAACTTTCCGAAGAGGGACTTGGAACTTTGGTCTCCAACTCTTTGCCCCACAGAAGACAGCTTGAAACTGAAGTGTTTTAGGCCGGGCGCGGTGGCTCAAGCCTGTAATTCCAGCACTTTGGGAGGCCGAGACGGGCGGATCACGAGGTCAGGAGATC
>NW_022311649.1:764-4602 GCF_002776525.5 Piliocolobus tephrosceles | reverse complement strand
CAGCACTTTGGGAGGCCGAGACGGGCGGATCACGAGGTCAGGAGATCGAGACCATCCTGACTAACACGGTGAAACCCCGTCTCTACTAAAAATACAAAAAAATTAGCCGGGCGAGGTGGCCGGCGCCTGTGGTCCCAGCTACTCGGGAGGCCGAGGCAGGAGAATGGCGTGAACCCGGGCGGCGGAGGTTGCAGTGAGCTGAGATCCAGCCACTGCACTCCAGCCTGGGCGACAGAGCAAGACTCTGTCTCAAAAAAAAAAAAAAAAGAAACTGAAGTGTCTTGACATCCTCTGGTTTGTTTCACAATGTGTAAACCCACAACTCTTTGAAGTTTTAGATTAATGTCAACTTTTTGTTTTTACTTACCCCCACCCCCATCCCAGTACTGTCCCTTCAAAGTGTACCACTTTGAGAGCTCTTTTTCAGTTCCAAAGTTGTCCTGACTGCTCAGAATGTGTTTGGAAGTGGATTCTGGGAATTTCCATTATGGTTTTAGAATGAATTTTTGGAAAGGACCTTAATATTGATGGTGGCAAATTTCCTTTGGCTTTTTTTTTTTTTTTTTTTTTTTTGAGGAGGGTGGGTGGGGGAACAGGTCTCACGCTGTCACCCAGGCTGGAGTGCAGTGGCATGATCTTGGCTCACCGCAGGCTTCACTTTCCGGACTTCAGTGATCCTCCTACCTCAGCCTCCTGAGTAATTGAGACCACAGGTGTGCACCAGCACATCAGGCTAATTTTTGTATTTTTGGTAGAGGTGGGGCTTGGCCTTGTTAGTTAGTCTGGTCTCGAACTCCTGAGCTCAAGCGATCCTCTTGCCTCGGCCTCCCAAAGTGCTGGGATTACAAGTGTGAGCCACTGCGCCTGGCCAGCTTTTTAAAAAGTCAGGTTTATTGAGGTACAATTCTCGTACAGTAAATTTCATCCTCTCTAGTATGCAGTTCTATGAGTTTAAGAAACAAATAGTCATGGAACTGCCACCACTATCAAGACGTAGACATTTCCATTCCCCTTAAAAGTTCCATCATGGCAGTGCGCAGTGGCTCATGCCTGTAATCCCAACACTTTGGGAGGCTGAGGCACGTGGATCACGAGGTCAGGAGTTCAAGACCAGCTTGGCCATCATGGTGAAACCCTGTCTCTACTAAAAATACAAAATATTAGCTGGGCATGATGGTGTGTGCCTGTAATCCCAGCTACTTGGGAGGCTGAGGCAAGAGAATAATTTGAACCTGGGAGGCGGAGGTTGCAGTGAGCTGAGATTGTGCCACCGCACTTCAGCCTGGGTGACACAGCCTCCGTCTAAAAAAAAAAAAAGTTCCCTCAGGGCGGGGTACAGTGGCTCACATCTGTAATCCCAGCATTTTGGGAGGCTGAGGTGGGCAGATTATTTGAAGTCGGGAGTTTGAGACCAGCCTGGCCAACGTGGTGAAACCTCATCTCTACTAAAAAAAAAAAAATACAAAACTTAGCCGGGCATGGTAGCAGGCGCCTTTAATCCCAGTTACTCAGGAGGCTGAGGCAGGAGAATTGCTTGAACGCTGGAGGCAGAGGTTGCAATGAGTGGCAGTCACGCCACTGCACTCCAGCCTGGGTGACACAGCAAGACTCTATCTCAAAAAAAAAAGAAAATTCCTCATGTTCTTTTGTAGTCAACCCTAATCCCTACAGCAAGCCCCTCACAACCAGTACTCGCTTTCCTGTTTTCGTTTTCCCCTTTATAGAATGTCATGTAAGTGGAATCTTATGATATGTGGCCTTTGAGTGTGTTTATTTCACATAGCAGAATTATCAGATTTATCTGATCAGATGATTGTTACGTATATCAGTTATTTTTTCTTTCTGGTGCTGAGTAGTATCCTATTGTATGGATAGGCCTCAGTTTGTTTATTCATTAACCAGCGACTGGTCATTTGTTTGCTTCCCGTTTTTGGCAGTGATGAATAAAACAGCTATAAATATTTGAATGCAGGTGTTTTTGGTAAGCATAGGTTTTCATTTCTTTTGGGTAAATACCTCAGAGTGGTATTGTATTGCTGCACTGGATGCTAAGTGAATGTTTAACTTCATGAGAAACTGCCAAACTGTTTTTCAAAGTGATTGTACCATTTGTCATTTACCCCAACAATGTGTGAGAATTGCATTTGCTCAAGGTCATCGTCAGCATGTGGTATTGTCAGTTTTTTGGTTTGGGTTTTTAACCATTCTAATAGCGGTGTAGCAATGTGTTACTGTTGCTTAAATTTGCATTTCCCTAATGACTAATGATGTTAAGCATCTTTTCATGAGTTTAATTGTCATCCTATATTTTGTTTGGTGAAGTGTCTCCCAAAATCTTTTGCCCATTTTTAAAATTGGAGTGTTTGTTTTATTATTATTGGTTTTAAGGGTTCTTTGCGTATTATGGATACAAGTCCTTTTTCTTTTTCTTTTTTTGTTTTTTGAGACGGAGTGTCGCTCTGTCACCCAGGCTGGAGTGCAGTGGTCGGATCTCAGCTCACTGCAACCTCCGCCTCCGGGGTTCATGCCATTCTCCTGCCTCAGCCTCCTGAGTAGTTGGGACTACAGGTGCCCGCCACTTCGCCTGGCTAGTTTTTTGTGTTTTTTAGTAGAGACGGGGTTTCACCGTGTTAGCCAGGATGGTCTTGATCTCCTGACCTCGTGATCCACCCGTTTCGGCCTCCCAAAGTGCTGGGATTACAGGCTTGAGCCACCGCGCCCGGCCACAAGTCCTTTTTCACATGTGTATCATCAAAATATTTTCTCCAGTCTGTGGCTTGTCTTTTCATTTTTTAAGAATGTTTTCTGGGCTGGGGGTGCTGGCTCACGCCTGTAATCCCAGCACTTTGGGAGGCTGAGGCAGGCAGATCACCAGGTCAGGAGTTCGAGACCAGCCTGGCCAACATAGTGAAACTCCATCTTTACTAAAATACAAAAAATTAGCTGGGTGTGGTGGCGGGTGTCTGTAATCCCAGCTATTCAGGAGGCTGAGGCAGGAGAATCGCTTGAACTCGGGAGGTGGAGGTTGCAGTGAGCCAAGACTACACCATTGTATGCCAGCCCAGGTGACAGTGTTAGACTGTCTCAAAAAAAAAAAAAAAAGATTTTCTGATGGCTCACACCTGTAATCCCAGCACTTTGGGAGGCTGAGGCAGGTGGATTACCTGAGGTCAGGAGTTCAAGACCAGCCTGGCCAACATGGCAAAACCCCGTCTCTACCAAAAATACGAAAATTAGCCAGGCATGTTGGTGTGCACCTGTAATTCCAGCTACTTGGGAGGCTGAGGCGTGAGAATTGCCTGAACCTGGGAGGCGGAGGTTGCAGTGAGCTGAGATTGTGCCACTGCACTCCAACCTGGGCAACTGAGTGAGACTCTGTCTCAAAAATAAATAAATAAATAAAATAATGTTTTCTGAGGAGCAAATGTTTTTCATTTTGGTGAAGTCCACAAGTGGAAAAAAATTAACTCTAGACTGAGCACTGCTCCGATCCCACCTAACCCAGCTTAAATGCAAGACATGAAAGAACAGAGTGCTCACCATAAATTTAATTGCATCCCAGAAAAAAGTTCAGGAATATTTAACAGAAGACAAAAACATCTGGCACGAGGTAAAATTCACAATGTCTGACACCCAGTTATAAATTTACTAGACAAACAAAGAACAAGAAAAATTTAACTTAAGGAGAAAAATCAGTCACCCAAAAGGGACCCAGAAATGACATCAAATGTGGAATTAGTGGGCAAGAAAATTAAAACTGTTATTATAACAATATTGCATATATTTCTGAATGAGGAAAGATTGTACATATTAAGAAGAGACATAGTAAATATAACAA
>NW_022311649.1:0-754 GCF_002776525.5 Piliocolobus tephrosceles | reverse complement strand
GGATTAGTGACAGATTAAACATTGTAGGAGAAAAGATTAGTGGACTTGGAGGCATAGCAACAGAAAATATCCAAAATAAACAGAGCAAAAAAGACCAAATAACATGAACAGAGAGTTAGGGAGGTACAGAACTTCAGGTGGTCAGATATACATGTAATTAGAGTCCGTAAAGGAGAGAATGGGGGAAGGAAGATGACAGTAAAGACATTTAAAAAATAATGGAGGAAAATTGTCAAACCAGATAAAAATGATATACTTATGGGTTCAAGAAGCCCAGTGAAACTCAAGCACGTGACTCATGAAAACTACAAAAGGCTCATTATCATCAAATTGGTTAAAGCCAGAGATTAAGAGAAAATCTTAAAAGCATCCAGAGAAAAAAGACACATTCATTTGGCAGACTTCTTGTCATGAACTATGTAAGTCAAAAGACAGTGAAGAAACATTGCAACATCTTTAAAGAACTGAAGGATGCTTTGGGAGGCTGAGACAGGAGGATGCTTAAAGCCAGGAGTTCAAGACCAGCCTGGGCAACATAGCAATCCACTGTCTCTACAAAAAATAAAAGAATTAGCCAGGCATGATGGTATGACTTTGTAGTCAAAGCTACTTCAGAGGCTGAGGTGGAAGGATTGTTAGAGCCCAGGAGTTCAAGGCTGCAGTGAGCTATGATCATGCTACTGCACTTCAACCTGGACAACAAAGCAAAACTAATAATATACATGTGTGGTTCTATATCCAAAAAAAAAAAAAA
>NW_022311648.1:0-3173 GCF_002776525.5 Piliocolobus tephrosceles | reverse complement strand
ATTCCAATTACCATTGATATGTTCCTGCTGGTTTATGGCTTCAGGTAAGCAGTTATCAACTATTAGTCTAAAATAGCCTATATCTGTAGATTTCCCAGTAGTGATTTATTGTGTGATCTCCATTCAGTAAGAATGGGAATGACAACTTCAAAACCCTTTATGTGTCAAAGCTCCCCCTATTCATTTTAATTTTTTGTTAATTATCTAATACCATGTTTGTAAAAACTGAATGCTCTATATATACACACACACATATATATGTGTGTTTGTGTATACATATATATTCTCAATATATACAATGGAAAGAAATGTCTGTCCATACAAGTAGATACTACTACCTAATTATAACGAATAATAAGTGATCTTAGTGGGTGAGTGGTCTAGTAGTTAATTACAATCAGATACAAGTGGCCATGTTTTAAGACGTATTCCCAGAAACTCATTTGTCTGTTCACTAGGGCAAACCTAAAACTCCATCCTGGAAATAATCATATTTTGATAAATATTTTAATTTTAAAATTAAATTTATAAATAAATTTAGTAATAACAACAAAAAGATTTATTCTGTGTTGACTCCCTACCTTCTATTCCACTCCTTAGTTATAACCTCATAACACTGGTACTGTTTTTTGATATTGTAGTGGTTGCCATGAGAACTATGTACCTTGTTTAGGCATGATTATTATATAGATCCTACCCTATACTCACTTTCTGATGTTATAAAAGAATATCACACTTACTCTCAGCAGGATCAATTGATAAATACAGCTCTGAATTGAAAGGAGCATTACTTTGTCTTGAACATTCCACCAGCTTTACTTTGTCTTGAACATTCCACCAATCTACTGTATAAAAGTTCAGCTATGAGAAAGGAAATTTATGAAGGATTTTCTAAAATCGATCAGTTCATACTTTCTCCCGACAGTCTAAAATTGATCCCTTAACACAAGGTAAGATGAGGATAATAGCTAAACAATAGCAGGTAGATATCCAGTAGAACTTCTTTCACTGAATTGAATTTTGCTGAAATGTCCTTAACCACACTGAGGGCTATTTAAAGAAATGATGCCACATATATCATTGCTATGGGCCCTAAAATGACGCTGTTGAGAAAGATCGTGACATTGCATAATATCCTCGCCTTGGGGGCCACCTGACAAATTATTTGCATCAGGAAATGTTACGCTTTTTAGAAATTTGGTTTGGTTTCATCATATTTATTCAGAACCTAATGTAACTGACTACCTTTCCCACCTGGCTTTCATTACTATGAAGGTTGAAGTCAAATTTATACATTTCAAATCTAGCAAATATGTGCAACTCCATAGTTTTCATTTTATTACAAGTTTCAGTTATGCCTTGACCTACCCTCTTTATACTTGTTAGTTGTCTAATTTATCCTATTTTGAACGATATTTAATATAGCATAATATGAACTTATATACCTATATGAAAAACATACGTTCAAAAATGTTTGTAATACTGTATAAGGTATTAGAACTATTAAAATCTGAGATAGAGGCATAAAGTAAACACGACAGTCAAAAAAGAAAGCAATGGCCCAATTATTATAGAGAAAGTCTAGGGAGGATTTCAGGAGGAGCATCTTGACAAGTGAATAGGATTCATCTGGCTGAAGAGGGAGGCAGGCATTTCTTCCAAGGGCACAGTAAATGATAATGGGAAGCACAAGTAAGAAAGTACTTATTTCTTAACCGGGCAGAAACAACTGCATAAATGGGAGTATAAATCCTTATGCAGCATAAACTGAAAAGAAATTCACCTCCTTTTAAAGAATGATGTCTATCAAAGCCACTCTGTTTTAGTTCACTGTGCTTGATTAAGCAAAAGCTGAATAGTAGAAGATTGAATCAGCTTACCTTGACCTACTGAAACGGCTGTGTGGGAACTTAAATTCCACTATCTGAAAGGTAACAAATACATACTCATATTTCACTAGAATTGTTGAAATTTCTTATCTCTGGTATACAAATATGAAATTATTCCAATGAATTAAAGTTAGATTGGGTAATACTTTTTGACAGATTGCTAAAGTCCTGATTTACTTTTATTCCTTTAAGTACTACTAGTTGTGAAGCCAATGCTAAAGAAACAAAAAACATGAAAGGATAACCATTCCTCTAATTAACTTCTCTTGTTTTGTTGTTGCCACACGTGGTACAAAAGCTTGTCCATTGTGAGACAAGATGCAACCTCAAACCCTCAGTTTCAGAAAGCTGTCTCATACAAAAGTAATGAATTCATAATTGTTGGATAATTCTGCCTTTAAAAAACAGAAACGTCTTCAAAGGTAGGACAAGCCTATTGAGCAGATGCAGAGATATAATGTGCTTTGAAGAAATAGTCATCTGTCATATGTCAACCATTATATATATTGACACAAACATTGCCATATAATCCTTAAAATGACCTTGACAGTGAGAAATTAGTAGTTCTGACTTACAAGTAAGGAAATGAATACAGGAAAGCTAAGTGATTTGCTTAGTCTAACACAGTTGATGGGTGATAGGACAATAATTGGCACCTGTACTTTCCTCTTTAGCTTCTTCACTTTTGAGAGAAGTCACCTTGGGCCCAGAATGTTAAATTACATTCTCAGAGTAAGTGGCAAAGCCAAGTTCAGTGCTTTGATCCGATGACAGTAACTGCCATAGGAGAGTTGAAAGCAGATTCGAATCTGGGAGTTAAAGGTATGTGATGTTTTTCTTACTGTAACTATATAGAACACATAATCTGACTTTATCATGATTAGGACAATTTTCTTAGAAATGAAAATCAATGTTAGAATGAGAAATAATTTGCAAATACCTGCTCAGCCATTTTGCAGTGGATCTTAAGAAGTTAACTGATGTTAAAGGACACGTATTACAAGCAATTAAAAGAAATGCCCAACAAAAGCTGATTAATGTTTTCTTCCTGATTTAGCTTACTTTTATTTCTCTCTAGAATCTGATTGATCAGTTGTCTTTATGTGATTGGTTTTGTATTTTCTTTCCCTTCAGTTTTCCTATATAGACATTTTCCCATACAGACATTTTTCTGAAATGTCTGTATGTTCAGAGTTGGAGAGATTGTGACATAGAGAATAGAATCTAAAACATCTCTTATCAACTTATTAATTTAGTATCATATAAATATAATTTTATGTATCC
>NW_022311647.1:0-10822 GCF_002776525.5 Piliocolobus tephrosceles | reverse complement strand
CCCGGGTTTTACGCCATTCTCCTGCCTCAGCCTCCCGAGTAGCTGGGACTACAGGCACCAGCCACCTCGCCCGGCTAGCTTTTTGTATTTTTTAGTAGAGACGGGGGTTTCGCCGTGTTGGCCAGGATGGTCTCGATCTCCTGACCTTGTGATCCGCCCGTCTCGGCCTCCCAAAGTGCTGGGATTACAGGCTTGAGCCACCGCGCCTGGCCAATTTTTTTTTTTGAGATGGATGGCTGACTTGGTTCATTTTGTGTTGCTATAACAATACTAGAGACTGGGTAGTTTATAAAGAAAATAGGTTGATATAGCTTATGGTTCTGCAGGCTGGGAAGTTCAAGGGCATGGCCATGGTTTCTGGTGAGGGCTTTATTTTTTGAGATGGAGTCTCGCTGTCACCACCCAGGCTGGAGTGCAGTGGCGCAATCTTGGCTCACTGCAACCTCTGCCTCCCAGGTTCAAGTGATTCTTCTGCATTGGGCTCCCAAGTAGCTGGGATTACAGGTGCCTGCCACCGTGCCTGGTTAATTTTTGTATTTTTAGTAGAGATGGGGTTTTGCCATGTTGGGTAGGCTGGTCTCAAACTCCTGACCTCAGTGATCCACCCGCCTCAGCCTCCCAAAGTGCTGTGATGACAGGAGTGAACCGCCGCACCTGGCCTCTCACGAAGGCTTTCATGCTGCATCACAACGTGGTAAGAGTGGTCAAAGCGGAAGTGGTCACACTGAAAGAGAAGGGATCTCAGGGGTATCCTATCCGCGTAACAACCCATCCTCCCAGGAACTGATCCACTCCTGGGAGGACTAATCCAGGCTCTCAAGCCTGAGAACTCACTCACCACCGTAAGAATGGCACCAAGCCGGGCACAGTGGCTCACTCCTGTAATCACAGCACTTTGGGAGGTGGAGGCAGGTGGATCACGTGAGGTCAAGAGTTCAAGACCAGCCTGGCCAACACGGCAAAACCCCATCTCTACTAAAAATACAAAAAAATTAGCCAGGTGTGGTGGCTCATCCCTATAAGCCCTGCTCACTGGGAGGCTGAGGCAGGAGAATCGCTCGAACCCAGGAGATGGAGGATGCGGTGAGCTGAGATCGCACCACTGCACTCCAGCCTGGGCGACAGAGTGTGACTCCATCTCAAAAAAAAAGAGAAAAGAATGGCACCAAACCATTCATGACGGATCCACCCCCATGACTGAAACAAACACCAATAGATCCCACCTCCCAGCACCACCACATTGGGGATCATTTTTTTTTCTGTTTTTTCTGTAGAGACGGGGTCTCCCTATGTTGCCCTGTTTGGTCTTCAACTCCTGGGTTAAGCAATCCTCCCACCACTTTGGAAGATCAAATTTTAACATGAGTTTGGGGATCAAATTTTATTTATTTATTTATTTTGAGACGGAGTCTCGCTCAGTCGCCCAGGCTGGAGTGCTGTGGCCGGATCTCAGCTCACTGCAAGCTCCGCCTCCCGGGTTCACGCCATTCTCCTGCCTCAGCCTCCCAAGTAGCTGGGACTACAGGTGCCCGCCACCTCGCCTGGCTAATTTTTTGTATTTTTAGTAGAGACGGGGTTTCATTGTGTTAGCCAGGATGGTCTCGATCTCCTGACATTGTGATCCGCCCTCCTCGGCCTCCCAAAGTGCTGGGATTACAGGCATGAACCACCACGCTCAGCCTATTTTTTATTTTATTTATTTATTATTATTATTATTATTATTATTATTATTATTATTATTATTTTGAGACAGAGTCTCACTCTGTCACCCAGGCTGGAGTGCAGTGGCACCATCTTGGCTCACTGCGACCTCTGCCTCCCAGGTTCAAGATCCTCCTGCCTCAGCCTCTGGGGTTGCTGGGACTACAGGTGTGTGCCAACACAGATGGCTAATTTTTGTATTTTTAGAAGAGATGGGGTTTCACCGTATTAGCCAAGATGGTCTCGATCTCCTGACCTCGTGATCCACCTACCTTGGCCTCCCAAAGTGCTGGGATTACAGGCGTGAGCCACTGCACCCGGCCTATTATTATTATTATCATTGAGATGGAGTCTCACTCCATCTGCCCAGCCTGGAGTGCAGTGGCACGAACTGGGTTCACTGCAGCTTCCACCTCCCAGGTTCAAGTGATTCTCCTGCCTCAGCCTCCTGAGTAGCTGGGATTACAGGTGCCCACCATCATACCCAGCTAATATTTGTATTTTTAGTAGAGATGGGGTTTCACCACATTGGCCAGGCTGGTGTTGAAGTCCTAACCTGAAATGATCCACCTGCCTCAGCCTCCCAAAGTGCTGGGATTACAGGTGTGAGCCACTGTGCCCAGCCTCTTATTATTATTATTAGAGACAGCGTTGCTTTGTCGCCCAGGCTGGAGTGCAGTGGTGTGATCACTGATACTGCAATCTCCACCTCTCAGGCTCAAGTGATCCTCCTGCCTCGGCCTCCTGAGTAGCTGGGAGTACAGGTGTCACCTGCAGTTGTCCAGGTTCTTGGCGTTTTGAACAAAGGCTTGGACAAAACACACAGCAAAGCAAGGCAAGAATGAAGCAGAGATTGATTGAAAATGAAAGTACACCCCACAGGGTAGGGGCGCCCGAGCAGCAGCATAAGCGCCGGGGTTACAGAACCTTCTGGGGTCCAGTACCAGTTCTCCACCGGCCAGTTGGTTCTCCACCGGCCAGTTGGTCACACTCCATGCAAATGAAGTGGCAGCCTGTGATCAGTCTGATCTGTTTCGGAAAGCGGCCACTCAGAGGGACTTTCAGTTTTCCATCTGCCATTCAGAAAGCCGGGAAGGGTTTGCAAAGGGAGTAGCCTCTGGTCCTTTAGTTACTTAGGTGTGGGAAGTTGGCGTTTTCCTTTTGATTCAGTTCTAGGAAGTCAGGGTGAATCAGCCTTAGGTTTCTTGCCTCCATGTCCTATTCTCCTGCCTCACAGGCACACGCCACCACACCTGGCTTTTTTTTTTTTTTTTTTAGAAATGGGACCTCACTAAGTTGCCCAGGCTGGTGTCAAACTCCTGGGCTCAAGCAATCCTCCCACTTCGGCCTACCAAAGTGCTGAGATTATAGGCATGAGCCACTGTGCCTGGCCTAAATAAATTATTTAAAATGTCTTTTGGCTGGGCACAGTGGCTTGCACCTGTAATCCAAGCACTTCAGGAGGCCAAGGTGGGCGGATCACAAGGTCAAGAGATCTAGACCATCCTGGCCAACATGGTGAAACCCCATCTCTACCAAAAATACAAAAATTACCTGGGCGCAGTGGCAGGTGCCTATAATCCCAGCTATTCAGGAGGTTGAGGCAGGAGAATCGCTTGAACCTGGGAGGCGGAGGTTGCAGTGAGTCGAGATTGCGCCATTGCACTCCAGCCTGGGTGACAAGAGCGAGACTCCATCACAAAATATAAGTTAAAAAACAAAAAAAAGGAATAAAATATACAATAATTTCTGTTAGTATTTTTTTTTTTTTTTTTTTTTGAGATGGAGTCTCACTCTGTCGCCCAGGCTGGAGTGCAGTGGGGATCTCAGCTCACTGCAAGCTCCACCTCCTGGGTTTATGCCATTCTCCTGCCTCAGCCTCCCGAGTAGCTGGGACTACAGGTGCCCGCCACCTCGCCCAGCTAGTTTTTTGTATTTTTTTTAGTAGAGACGGGGTTTCACTGTGTTAGCCAGGATGGTCCCGATCTCCTGACCTCGTGATCCGCCCGTCTCGGCCTCCCAAAGTTCTGGAATTACAGGCTTGAGCCACCGTGCCCGGCCCTGTTGGTATTTTTTTGAAGGCTGGGTCTTCTGGTGATATTTTTCAGCTTTTGTTGATCTGAAAATTTCTTTCATTACCGTTCTTTAATTTTTTTCTTTTTTCTTTTTGTTTAATAGAGACAAGGTCTCACTATGTTGCCCAGGCTGGTCTCCAACTCCCGAGCTTAGGTGATACTCCCACCTCAGCCTCCCAAAGTGCTAGGATTACAGGAGTGAGTCACTGCACCTGGCCACATTTCCTTAATTTTTATTTTTTTTTGAGGTGGAGTTTTTCTCTTGTTGCCCAGACTGGAGTGCAGTGGCACAATCTCTGCTCACTGCAACCTCCACCTCCCGGGTTCAAGTGAGTCTCCTGCCTCAGCCTCCCAAATAGCTGGGATTATAGGTGTGCGCCACCACGCTCGGCTAATTTTTGTATTTTTAATAGAGACGGAGTTTCACCATGTTGGGCAAGCTGGTCTCGAACTCCTGACCTCAGGTAATCCACCCACCTCGGCCTCCCAAAGTGCTGGGATTAAAGGCCACTGTGCTCAGTCAAATTTTTTCTTTCTTTTTTTTTGAGACGGAGTCTCACACTGTCACCCAGGCTAGAATGCAGTGGCGCAATCTCTGCTCACTGCAAGCTCCGCCTCCTGGGTTCACCCCATTCTCCTGCCTCAGCCTCCCAAGTAGCTGGGACCCGCCACCACGCCCAGCTAATTTTTTTTTTTTTGTATTTTTAGTAGAGACGGGGTTTCACCGTGTTAACCAGGATGGTCTTGATCTCCTGATCTCTTGATCTGCCAGCCTCGGCCTCCCAAAGTGCTGGGATTACAGGCGTGAGCCACTGCGCCCGGCCGAACGTAATGTACCTTTTAAAATCTGCCTCTTTTTAGGACTTTTCTCGTTACCATTGGTTTTCAGCAGTTGCACTATGATATGCTTTCATGTATTTTTCTTTGGCTGTATCTTTTTGGGAGTTTGCTGAGCTGTTTGGATCTGTGGGTTGGTATATTTTCACCAATTTATAAACTTCTTACATATTATCTTCTTAAATATTTCCTCTGCTCTATTTTCTTTCTCCCTACCTCTTGGCAGTCAAATTTTACATTTATTCGACCATTTGATCTTGTCCCACAGGTCTCTAATACTCATTTCTGTTTTCTTTTTTTCTCATTTTCCTTCTTTTTTTTTAGTCTCGGACTTTTGATTCAGATTATTTCTATTGACGTAACTTTGAGTTGAAAAATCTTGTCTTCAGCTGTTTCCAGTTTGGTGTTTAGATAATTCAATAAATTATCCATTTCATATATTTTAACTTTTTCTTTATACTGGTGAACTTAACACTAGTAAAGTTTACACACCCTTAACCCTAAAGCCCTAACTCCTGAGGTGTTCCCTTTCCAGGGTCTCAGCTGAGTGCCCAGCTTGGACCAAGATGGCTTGCCTTTGCCGCCATGTCTCCCAGTCCTGTGTCGTCTGCAATCACTTTTCAGCTCCCTTATAACACTAGCAATCAAAAGAGGTTCAAAAATCAGAGTTAGGTTGTTGTAATAAAACTTCCTCTCGTTCTATTTATTTTTATGTATACATTAATGAAATAATAGGGATAATATTTATATACACCCTGCCTCATTATAGCAATAAGCACTTTTCATCAGTGGATACATGAGTGAATTGTCAGGGGGGAAAAGTCCCAGACATGTTATTAAAATATGTATCTCCAATGTAATTCAATTTTTTGGTCTTAATAAAAATTTACAGACTGAGCACGGTGGCCCACCCCCGTAATCCCAGTCATTGGGGAGGCTGAGGTGGACAGATCGCCTGAGCTCAGGACTTCAAGACCATTATAGGCAATATTGCAAAACCCTGTCTCTGCAAAAAAAAACAAAAAACAAAAGTAGCCAGGTGTAGTGGTGCACACCTGTAATCCCACTACCACGTCCGGCTAATTTTTTGTATTTTTACTAGAGGCAGGGTTTTTTTATGTTGGTCAGGCTGGTCTCGAACCCCTAACCTCAGGTGATCTGCCTGTCTCGGCCTCCCAAAGTGCTAGAATTACAGGTGTGAGCCACCGCGCCCAGCCCTAATTTTTTTGTTTTTCTTTGAGACGGAATCTTGCTCTGTCTCCTAGGCTAGAGTGCAGTGGCACGATGTCAGCTCATTGCAAGCTCCGCCTCCTGGGTTCACACCATTTTCCTGCCTCAGCCTCCCGAGTAGCTGGGACTACAGGCACCTGTCACCATGCTTGGCTAATTTTTTGTATTTTTAGTAGGGACTGGGTTTCTCCATGTTGGTCAGGCTGGTCTCGAACTCCCAACTCAGGTGATCTGCCTGCCTCAGCCTCCCAAAGTGCTGGAATTACAGGCATTAGCCACCACGCCCAGCTCTAATTTTTGTTTTTGTTTTTGTTTGAGATGGAGTCTCACTCTGTCTCCCCGGCTGGAGTGCAGTTGTGAGATCTCGGTTCACTGCAAGCTCCGCCTCCTGGGTTCAGGCCATTCTCCTGCCTCAGCCTCCCGAGTAGCTGGGACTACAGGCGCCCGCCACCTCGCCCGGCTAATTTTTTGTATTTTTTTTAGTAGAGATGGGGTTTTACCGTGTTAGCCTGGATGGTCTCCATCTCCTGACCTCATGATCTGCCCGCCTCACCCTCCCTAAGTGCTGGGATTACAGGTGTGAACCACCGCGCCTAGCTAATTTTTCTTTTTCTTTTTTTTTTTTTTCTGAGACGGAGTCTCGCTCTGTCGCCCAGGCTGGAGTGCAGTGGCCGGATCTCAGCTCACTGCAAGCTCCGCCTCCTGGGTTCAGGCCATTCTCCTGCCTCAGCCTCCCGAGTAGCTGGGACTACAGGCGCCCACCACCTCGCCCGGCTAATTTTTTGTATTTTTAGTAGAGACGGGGTTTCACCGTGTTAGCCAGGATGGTCTTGATCTCCTGACCTTGTGATCCGCCCGTCTCAGCCTCCCAAAGTGCTGGGATTACAGGTTTGAGCCACCGCGCCCAGCCTAATTTTTCTATTTTTAGTGGAGATGGCGTTTCACCATATTGGTCGGATGGTCTCATCTACTGACCTGGTGATCTGCCCACCTGGGCCTCTCACAGTGCTGGGATTACAGGCGTGAGCCACCGCGCCCGGCCTGTCCATCTTTTTTTGTTGTTCTTTTTTTTTTCTTTTCTTTTTTTGAGACAAAGTCTCAGTCTGTCACCCAGGCTGTAGTGCGGTGGTACGATCTCGGCTCACCGCAACCACTGCCTCCCCGGTTAAAGCAATTCTCCTGCCTCGGCCTCCTGAGTAGCTGGGATTACAAGCATGTGTCACCACGCCCAGCTAATTTTTTGTACTTTTAGTAGAGACAGGGTTTCACCATGTTGGCCAGGCTGGTCTTGAACTCCCAACTTTTAGTGATCCCCCCTGCCTCGACTTCCCAAAGTGCCGAGATTACATGTGTGAGCCACCACACCTGGCCTGTGTTTTTTGTTGTTGTTAAATGATACACTTCCTATTTATCATTTCCATAGTTATCTCAATGCCCCCCTAAAACCCTCTAATATGGCTGGGCATGGTGGCTCACACCTGTAATCCCAGAACTCTGGGAAGCCAAGGCAGGTGGATCACTTGAGGTCAAGAGTTTGAGACCAACCTGGCCAACATGATGAAAACCCGTCTCTACTAAAAATATAAAAATTAACCAGGGCCGGGTGCGGTGGCTCAAGCCTGTAATCCCAGCACTTTGGGAGGCCGAGACGGGCGGATCACGAGGTCAGGAGATTGAGACCATCCTGGCTAACACAGTGAAACCCCGTCTCTACTAAAAAAATACAAAAAACTAGCCGGGTGGGGTGGTGGGCACCTGTAGTCCCAGCTACTCGGGAGGCTGAGGCCGGAGAATGGGGTAAACCCGGGAGGCGGAGCTTGCAGTGAGCCGAGATCCGCCCACTGCACTCCAGCCTGGGCGACAGAGGGAGACTCCATCTCAAAAAAAAAAAAAAAAATTAACCAGGCGTGGCACAGGCCTGTAATCCCAGCTACTCGGGAAGCTGAGGCAGGAGAATTGCTTGAACCTGTGAGACGGAGTTTACAGTGAGCAGAGATTGGGCCATTGCACTCCAGCCTGGGCAACAGGGTGAGACTGTCTCAAAAAAAAAAAAAAAAAAAAACCGAAAAGAAAAGAAATCCCTCTAATATATAAGTGAATATTTAATGAAACAATTTTTTTCTGTCTAGGAAATCCTGCCAG
Source organism: Piliocolobus tephrosceles (assembly GCF_002776525.5). NCBI lineage: Eukaryota > Metazoa > Chordata > Mammalia > Primates > Cercopithecidae > Piliocolobus > Piliocolobus tephrosceles. The sequence goes on along the minus strand of NW_022311647.1, from coordinate 2,837 downwards.
AACACTTCGCACCTGTAGGAATTTGTACTATAATTACAAACACATATATGGCAATTAAGACATGTAAATGTAGGCCGGGCACGGTGGCTCACGCCTGTAATCCCAGCACTTTGGGAGGCCGAGGCAGGCGGATCACGAGGTCAATAGATGGAGACCATCCTGGTCAACATGGTGAAACCCCGTTTACTAAAAATACAAAATTGGCCAGGCATGGTGGTGAGCACCTATAATCCCAGCTACTTGGGAGGCTGAGGCAGGAGAATCTCTTGAATCTGGGAGGTGGAGGTTGCAGTGTGCCGAGATCACACCACTGCACTGCGGCCTGGGCAACAAGGGCAAAATTCCACTCAAAAAAAAAAAAAAAAAAGACATGTAAATGTTACATTCAGCGGGTCACATTAATTTCCATTTCTTTTAGAAAAAGCTTTTACTCACCGAACGAATAAAAATGCGTGAACTGACCCTAATGTCTCTTGCCTGAGGCCCCCACTTGGCAGTTCCTGTTCAGGATTTCCTCTTTATCCTGCTCCACTTAAGTCCAGTCTGAAGTCTTTCTACTCTAAACTCCTTTTGTACCTACATTATTATGATTATGATTATTATTTTGGAGACAGAGTCTGGCTTTGTCACCCAGGCTGGAATGCAGTGATGCAATCTCGGCTCAGTGCAACTTCCTTCCACCTCCCCGCGTTTAAGTGATTCTCCCGCCTCAGCCTCTCAAGTAGTTGGGATTATACGCGCCTGTCACCACACCCAGCTAATATTTGTATTTTTAGTAGAGATGGGGTTTCACCATGTTGCGAAGGCTGGTCTCGAACTTCTAACCTCCATCCACCTCAGCCTCCCAAAGTGTTGGGATTATAGGTACGAGCCACCGTGCCAGGCCTCTGTACCTAAATCATATCCTTTCTGTCTTCTAATTGTTCTTTGCTATTTAACAAGCAGCAAATAGAGGAACCCTGGGGTGTTTGCTGTAATCTGTATATACAGGCTACAATAGGATCTTCTCCTCACACACCCTACAGGAACCACCATGTTGGAAGAAGTGAGACAATTCAGGGGGCAGTCCCTCCCCAGCAGAGACTAAATGAGTACCTTTTGTTGCTATTTCAGTTTTGCAAAGAGGCACTTGGAGCCTAAGCCGTGGTTTCTACGGCTGACACTGACTTCCCACAGAATTCTTTCTGTTTGAGAGGTATGAGACTTTTCACGATCCTGAACCTTGAACGTCTCCACAACTGGTTAAGTACCCGTGAGATACATTTACAGGATTTTTTCTTTCTTTTCCTTTTTTTTTTTTTTGAGACAGAGTCTCACTCTGTTACCCAGGCTGGAGTGCAGTGGCGTGGTATGTTCTCACCACAACCTCTGCCTCCCGGGTTCAAGCGTTTCTCCTGCCTCAGCCTCCCAAGTAGCTGGGACTGCAGGCGTGCCCCACCATGCCTGGCTAATTTTTGTATGTTTATCAGAGACAGGGTTTCACTATGTTGGTCAGGCTCGTCTTGAACTCCTGACCTCCTGATCCATCCACCTTGGCCTACCAAAGCGCTGGGATTACAGGTTTGAGCCACCGCGCCCGGCCCCAGGATTTCTTCTTTTTAATGGAAGGAGTTTCATTGATTAGTAAACATCTGGACTACTGATCATCTTGATTTAGATTGGATCTCATAATTTTTTAAATGGTGGCAAAATTCTGTTTTCTAAAAACTTAGTATCAGATTGGTTAAGACATTAACTATTCGTTCATAAGAGAGAGTTCATATATGTGTGTGCGTGTATATATACACACATATATATACACACACACATATATATATATGAGGGACGTAGTTTCACTCTCATTGCCCATACTGAAGGGCAGTGGCGCGATTTTGGCTCACTGCACTCTCCACCTCCCAGGTTTAAGCAATTCTCTTGCCTCCGCCTCCTGAGTAGCTGGGACTACAGGTGTGCCCCACCACGCCCGGCTAATGTTTTTTTTTTTTGTATTTTTAGTAGAGCTGGGGTTTCACAATGTTGGCTAGGCTGGTCTCGAACTCCTGACCTCAGGTGATCCGCTCGCTTCGGCCTCCCAAAGTGCTGGGATTACAGGCGAGAGCCACGGCGCCCGGCCTCGTGTATATTTTTAAACTGCGTGCTGACGACAGTTAAGTAAATGTGATTCACAACTTCTGGGATTTTGCAGGACACTTTTGACACAATGACATGACCCGCTAGCCAGGAAAGATAACGACATCCAGTCCTGGAGCTGCTGGTTAAAAACGAACGTGTCACCGGGTGCCCTGGGTCTGAGGCCACGCGGCCCGCGGCCCCTCCGCGATGTTCCCGCACCTCGCGGGGAAAAGGCCGCTTGGCGGCCGGGCCTGGGCGCACTGGCCGTCGCCTATCCGTACCCCGGCGTCCACGCCGGATTGGGGGCCGACGCGTGCCCGGCGCCCGCTGTGACCTTGGGCCCGGTCCTGCCCGCCGCGTCTAAGGCGCTGCCAGGCCGAGCTCAGACCCCTGGGCCCCCGCGTCCGCGCCGCCCCACGCGCCAGCCCCGATCCCGTGCGGGTTCCCGGTCGTCCGCCCCGTGTTTTCCGCGGCGCCCGGAGTCGGGACTGCGTCGGGCGTCGCCGCCGGACGTGCCGGCAGCTCGGCGCGACGTGTCTTGCCATTGGTCCGCCTCGGTAGCCCCACTGCCATGCGCCGCCCCCATTGGCCGGCGTGGCCGTCCGTCAGCGAGGGGCGGGCCCGGCACGCCGGCTCGGTGGCGCGGCCGCGCGTGCTCCCGCCCCTCGCCGCCGCTCGCTCGCTCGCCGGCCGGCGGCCTCGGCTCGGCCCCCTCCCTCAGCTCC
>NW_022311646.1:0-1448 GCF_002776525.5 Piliocolobus tephrosceles | reverse complement strand
ATTAAAACAAAACAAAAACTGAGAATCAGTAATATTTCTCACTGTTTCAAAATATAATGTATTTTGCTGGATTACCACACTTTCGCTGTTACCAAATCATCATTTTTGTACTCTCAGTATCAGTATCAATACATCTCAAAATACTAAAGTAGGCATCATCATAATTTCTGACCTCCTCAAAACCTAATGGCCTGGCCATGAGCTGACACAGCATGCCTTCCGCGACTCACATTTCTTTGATGTAAAATAAACAAATTGGACTGGATAATGGCACAGATCACTTATTCCACATTTTACAGAGCAGTTTTTAGAATAAAAAGCCTAAGTCCTTGTTGATTCTGAAGTTACATTTGACAAGTGATTTAAAACTTCCATGAGACTTGATTCATAAACCCTAAAAAGGGAGTCAGGAGATGACATAATAAACATATATGGAATGTAATTTATTTTTAGTAAGTTCTCTCAGTCGTCATAAAAACCTTAAAACAGAACTATTGTTAGCCCAAAATTCAATCTAAGATTTGACCAATTTGCTAGCTTATCAAAAGTCATAATAATCAATTAACCTTTCTTGACCCAAAGTAATTCCTTTTTTTTTTTTTTTGACATTTCCACATATACATTTATTTTTTCCCAACTATAATTTTGGATTTATGTACAAGTACACAGATACTACCTTATTTTTCATGCTTACCTTGAAGGGCAGAAAACAAAATCATGTTTTACAACTGTGGCATAAAATTCCACATCTTCTCATGGTGTCATGTCAATAACCCACTACATTAAACCAACTGTAACAAGGTAGTGCATGCTTCAAACATCCAATTAATAAATCTGAGCCAACACCTTGATGACATGGAAATGTGCTGATATCGTGTTAAATTGATGTGGCAGCAATCCAAGGAACTAAGCACATGATTATTCAAATTAAAAAATAAAAAGGACAAAAGGTGTGGATTTTCTGGGCTACATCACAGAATATTTGGTGAAACCATAATACAGATTTGAGTGTAGGGGATTTTTAATAGATAACAAGTAATTCTTCACAGTGATTTGAAAAAGTGTGAGAACACATGAGAAAAGCTTGGTAATTTAAGATTTACTTTTGTAAAACCATGTGGACAAAGATTAAATGTTATACTTGCATTTTGAACATTATAAATATAAAACATACAATATTAAAAATACTGATCTTCCCCGCCTGACCTGGGTTTAGATATTGAGTATTTCCCATTTTATAGAAAAAAACTTTCAAAGTTTTGTCAATACATAAGTATATACTATTATTCCTCACCAAAATCTTCATGAAATTTAAAAGGGTGCTATTAAAAGTAGTTTTTTTTTTCCCCTCAAATATGCTAAAACATGTGAGTTTGGATTAACCTTCAGATTTTCAAGGCACGAAAGATACACAAATAGAGTACCCAAGAATATGTTTTAACACATTT
>NW_022311645.1:0-23297 GCF_002776525.5 Piliocolobus tephrosceles | reverse complement strand
AGAGTTTTAATCATAAACAGATCTAGAATTTTTTCAAATAATTTCTCTAATTCTCTATGGAGGTTGTCATATTGATTTTCTTCTTTATTCTGTTCTTATGGGGAGTTAGATTGATTGCATTTCTAGTGCCAAATGCTTTCTATTCCAAGAATAAGTCCTATTTGGTCATCATAGGTTATCTTTTATATATTGCTAGATAAAATTTACTAATATTTCAGTAAGAAAGTTTGCTTCTTTATTTACCATCAATATTGGATTGCAGTTCTAATTATTTATAATGACTGTGCTTTTGGTATCGTAATAGTAGCTGCAAAAAAAGCATATTGAGAAATAGTCCAATCTCTTCTGTTTCTGGAAGTGTTTGTGTAATTAGTTTAATTTCATTAATATCTGTGTTTTTTTCTTTCCTTCTATGTGCTCAGGATATCATTTGTCCTTCTTTGTCTAAGTTTCCTGAGTAGAAACTTAGATTATTGACTTGACCTGTGATGTTTCTTCTTTTCTAAAATCTGAATTTAATGCTATAATTTCTTTCTGAACACTAATTTAGCTGAAACAAACAATTTTGAAATGCTGAGGTTTTCCTTCATTCCATATTTTTTAATTTCCCCTGTGACATCTTCTTTGACTCTTGGGTTATTTCTAAGTGTGTTGTTTTTGTTAATGAATTCTGGTTGAATTGCAATATGTTCACAGAAAATACTTTCTATAATTTTATTTTAAAAATATGTTTTAGAGTTAGTTATATTGTCTAAAAAATGGTTTATCTTAATGAATATTCCATGTGATCTTGGAAGAAAATCTTTTTCTACAATTGTGGAGTAAAATGTTTCATAAATGTTAATTAGGGCAAGTTGACTAATAGTGTTCTTCAGATCTTCAATATTATTGCTGATTTTCTGCATAATTGTTCTATTTATTGCAGTGAAAGAATAGCTGAAATATCAAAAAATAGTTGTAGGTTTTTCTATTTCTTCTTTTAGTTCTGCCAGTTTTTGCACCATGTATTTTGAAGTTTTATTTTTAGGTGCATAGCCATTAAATTTTTATATCATCTTTAAAATTTACCTTTTCATCCTTATGCAATATCTTTTTATCCCTAGTAATATTCCTTTCTCTGAAGTCTACTTCATCTGATATTAATAGCCTTCTAGTTTGCTTCTGATTTATTAATATAAATCATTTACACATTTATCACTTTTTTAATTTGCTTAGCTTTTTAAATCCATAAATTCATGTCTTTTGCCCTTGTCACAAATAATGTTACTGTGTATGTATGGATTTCATTCAGTCCCAACAGTCTGTTGATCATCTATTCTTTTGCCAATACAGATTTGTTTTAATTACTTAATAAGCCTTAATATCTAGTAGTGAAAGTTCTATTAATAAATTCTTGTTGCCTTCTCTTTCATGTATATATTTATGTTTGTCTGTGTGTCTGTATGTGTATACAGACTTTGTATATCAATACATAGATATACAAATGCAAAACATTTGCTGAGATAACTAATTGTTGTCTTTGTTTTGCCAAATAGTATTGGTTGGACAGTCAGTGAAATGTGTGAATGGAAAATATCTTGGGACCCCAAAATCACTAGGGACAACTTAAGCTGGAAACTGCTTAGGGAATACCTTCCTCCCATTCTGTTCAAAGTTACTAAGATAGGTTCTTATCTGATTGCCTCCTTTTTAAAGGCTAATCAGAAACTCTTGTTTGTCTTTAGTTAAACTGATTCCTAAGTATTTTGTGCTGTTTTTTCACTATTTTATGAATGTTTTATTTTAAAGTTGTTTCTAGCATATACAAAATCAAAACCTTTTGTAAATTAAATTTGTATCTTTTCACCTTGCTAAACTTTTCTTTTGTGCTACATTATAATAGCTGTCCCCCTCCCTCTATATAATAGCGAATGAGAATGATAAAAACAGCACTTTCACATCATGATCAAACTTCGATATGTTGCTATTAAAAGTGAAGCTAGCTGCCAAATTTGTTTTTTGTTTTTTGTTTTTTTTTGAGACCGAGTCTCGCTCTGTTGCCCAGGCCAGAGGGCCAGAGTGCAGTGGCGATCACAGCTCACTGCAAGCTCTGCCTCCCAGGTTCACACCATTCTCCCGCCTCAGGCTCCAGTGTATCTGGGACTACAGGCACCTACCACCACACCTGACTAAATTTTTGTAGCTGTAAGATTTTTATAGGTTACCTTTGTTAGTTTTTATCTTGAGTGATTGTTGAATTTTATCAAGTGGTTTTCTACAGTTTTTGAAATTACCACCTGACAGTTCTCCATTATTCTGTTAGCCTTGCGAAGCACATTGATTGTTTTCTAAATGAAAACCATCTTTGTATATTCGAAGTAAACCCCACTCTGTCATGCTGTATTCTTTTATATGTGTCTCTGAAATCATTCTGTTAATATCTTGTTAAAGAATTTGTAGTTGTATTTCCATAGACTCAAAAAAGGTCTATAGTGGCCTGCAGTATATTTGAAATGTCTTTGTATTTTGAACGTGTAAAACATACTGTAAGCTGTTCCTTCCTTCTCGACTTTAGGAAAAAAAAAATGCAGGTTTCTGTGTAAATTTCATGAAATTATATTTTCCTGTGTTTTTAATAGTTTTTGAAATTTCTGAATTTAGTTTTCAATTCTTATGTAGTTTATTGTATATAAACTTGAATTTCTTGGGATTTCCTCCACATAATATCAATTCATCTTTAAATAATGACAGTTTTATTCCTTATCTAATCTACTTTTGTTTTTGTCTTGTTTCGTGCATTGGATATGCAGAGAAATGTCAGTGTGCTTTGCATGCTTTAAAAATTCCTTATAATACTCATATTAAATTGAGAACTTAACATGACTAGAGGCTGGAAATCAGTTAACAGGCTATTGCACCAGTCCAAAAAAGGTGATTATATGTTCCTGAATAAAGAAATATAACAAAAAAAATATATTTTAATATGAGAAGAAATGGGAAGAGAATGGATTTGAGAGAAATTTAAAAGATATAATTTATGATAATGAAATAGGGAAGAGTTATTTGTGAGTGGGTAATAAAGTCCAGAGGACTGCAGAAGAGAATAGGGGATATTCATGTGAGAATAACTACATATTAAAATGAGATAATCACATTCTTGTGGAGGATGCTTTATTTTGAAATGAAGAAAGACAAATGTCTTTCAGTAGTGGTCAAATTCTCCTGACACAAAATAGTGAAACTACAAAGGAAACATTTTAGCTTCAAATAAAATTATTTTCATTATTAGAATATTTGTTGATAATATAGTTCAGTAAGAAAAGTATGAGTTTTGATATAAATATGTTTCATTAATGTCTCAGGAACACACATACTTTTTCAGTTTGGTCTATACCCATCATGATAAGATTGAGAAAAATTTTGTAAACTATCAGCCTGAACAAAAAAGTATGGCAAAAACGTGATATGACAAACAGCATCCTATGATGGAACAAGAAAACGATAGCTTGAGGTATGTCTTCAACAGATGTGATAAAGAATGGGGAAACAAAAACATTACCGAACATTTCTCATCAATCTTGACAATGATTAGGTGCTTCTACCACAGTAATGAGCTTAGTATTTTGGAGATGAGTGATTACTGGTAAAAATACAGTGTTTCATAATTTTATAAGGAGTATAATAAACTAAAACTATCCATTTAGTACGTGGTGAATATGCCTTTGAGTGATTTTTATATTTATTGCAATATAAACTGTAGGAGCATTTATGTGTCACAGTTGCAATAATGTAAGAAGATTAAATCAAGATTCCCACTCTCTCCAAATACTATAAAGATATCATAAACCTTACATTACAAGCAAAGTTGAGTTTAATATTTACCTTAAATAATTTAATACCTAACTTCAATAAAATATCCCCAAATTAAGCACTCAAACCTGATGGTATGAACATACTGAATAAGAGTGAGTGTTCTAATATGAATATATTTGGTATCTAATGAACACATGGCAATGTGAAACAAAAAGGCAAAAAAATTAATGTTTAATACAAATAGTGATAGTTGGCACCATTTTTTATTGTCTTTAAAATGAGTGTGTTCAATGTTTTGAAATAAGTGTAATTATTGCTATTGTTATTTCCCCTATGCCATTTATTGTTTTAGTTTAAGGAAGCTTCTTGCTCATTCTAGTTTAAGACCTTAAATTAGTGAATATGTTTTTAAAATTATCTACATTAAAGTTACATCTATATAGATGGTCATATTATCACATTTTTATTGTAAATTTTTAATGGGGGAAAAATAAATAACTGATTTTCCAATGTTAAATAAATCTTGCAGAACTGCTAGGCTAACTGTTATGACTGCCTGAAGAAATTAGCAAATACTCTTCCTCCCAAAAGGTAGAAATCTTGGCAAAATTGTTAGAAATAACCATGTTGGTGCATGAAAATTACCCAAAAACAAACATCAAATTTAAAACCATTTATCATGAAAAGCTGCTATGACTAGCAGGAGATCGTAGTCTTTTTTGTTAGAATTTATCCCATTGCCTCTAGGTCTGCACTGTTCCCAGGGCAATGTTGACTATTAGAAATAATAGTCATGCTGCCAGGATAAATTGATTTGATTCGAGGCAGATTGTGGAAATACATGAAAGTGGTTTGTTGGTGAAAATAGAAACCTCAGTAGAAAACAAATGGGAAAAATTCAGAGCTTTGCTAGCCAGAGTTTACGGAACTGGTTATGGGAGTGGAAGACCAGTCAGATTTTATGGGGTAGTTATATGTGAGAGAGCCATACAAGAGATAAATAAGTTCTTCCTACATCCATAACTGACTAAGAAATTAGTCAAAAAAGAGATCCGTAACAGGCCCACAGAAAGTGAAAATGAAAGGTGGTGCATAAAACGGTCATACTTGGAAAGTGCTCACAAACCCCCAAACAAATCCAATGACAGAGGATGAAAAGTCATATAGACTTGAGATGTTTAACGATATTTGTTCAAATAATTAGCTGATCGCTTATTTATGCAGTCATAAGAGCAACCAATAAGCAGTCAAGCAAAGCAAAATAAAAAGTAATGAAACATAATTAAATACATAAGTGGCTACACACCATGAGGAAAATAGATAAAATGCATTATATAAATTTTTATTTTTCAACAAAACATGATGAAACTTGGAAAGAAACAGTAAACTGAGACCTATACTTAGAAGAAATGAAAAGCAGGCAATAGAAACTGATTCCAAGTGGGCCCAGATGTTAGTTTAGCAAAAATATTTCAAAGTAGCTATTCTGAATGTATTTAAAGATTATACGACAGTATGAAGACAGTGGCTCAAAAATGAGAATCTCAGTAAATGCATAAAAACTAAAAAATAAAATGAGAAATTCAGAGTTGAAAAATACAATAACCAAAATAGAAAATTCACTAAAGAAATTTAAAAGCATATTTAAGATGGTAGAAAAACAACAATCAGTAAACTCGAAGATTAATCAGTGAGAATTATCTGGTTGAATAACAGAGAAAGAAACAAACAAGCATCAATTAACAGAGCCTTATCAAATACATACACACACACATATATGTGTGTTTAAGAGTAATAGTACTATGCCTGTAATACCAGCACTTTGGGAGGCCGAGGTGGGCAGATCACGAGGTCACGAGATCAAGACCACCCTGGCTAACACAGTGAAACCCCATCTCTACTAAAAATGCAAAAAAAAAAGAAAAAATTAGCCGGGCGTGGTTACAGGCGCCTGTAGTCCCAGCTACTCGGGAGGCTGAGGCAGGAGATTGGCGCGAACCCCGAGAGGCGGAACTTGCAGTGAGCGGAGATGGCGCCAGTGCACTCCAGACTGGGTGACAGAGTGAGACTCCGTCTCAAAAAAAAAGAGAGAGAGAGAGAGAGAGTAATAGTACTAAAAACAGAGAGAAAGGGAATTATGTTGGAGCAAAGTTTCTATTTTCAACAGAATTAACCTGAAGTACATTGTAATTACTTAAAATATGTAACGCCATACCTACAGCTATAACCACCAAAATTCATCTTTATTCAGATGAATGGGAAAGGAATGTATGATGCCAGTTTCTCCCTGTTTCTACCTATAGTTTCTACTCCTTCTCACCTATTTATATTCTCTTGGGCTTCTTCAGAACAGAAGTTGACTGCTACTCTAAAGGTGATCTGGCAAATTATACTCACCTGGTTTGGCAGATGTTTAAACTTACATTTTCTCAAATGGATCCTTTTTCTTGGGTGTCCTTGAAACGTAGCTCTCCACCCAATCATTGGTGATCTCTTACTTGAACTTTCTTTAGTGCGTGCAAATCATCTCTTTCTGATCCTTCTGCATCCTAAGATATATTTTTATATTATTTTTATTATATATATAAAATATATATTATTTTATATTTTATATTGTTTCTTTTCTAGTCTTTCCTCTCCAGGCAGTACTCTTGGGCAGGATCTAAAACCCCTCCATAACAAGACCTCATCTTCAGGGGAGTCAAGAAGTCACAGTCACACATGCTTAAGATTTTTCAGGCATGATTCAGAACAAGTTCATCCCATACACCATGCTCCAAGAAACCCAAATACATTATCCCAGTGGCATTCCTGAGGCTTCTTTTTCCAGACTTGAGTATAGAATAAGGTATTTAATTTTTCCCATTGAGACACAGGACACAATAACAGTACCAGCAACCCAACAGCTCTCCAGAATTATCTTCAAATAATTATCTTCTGTCTCTCTCTCATTCTGTCAACCTCTTTGGGGTTGACAGCTAAGCATTACAAAATTGGGTTTTGACCATGTTCTGTTTTGATGATTCTGCCTTATATATATGATTAGCATATATAATTGGAGCATATAGCATATATATGCTATATATGCATATATATTTAGCATATATAATTCCAACTAGCATATATAATTGGAGCTATGCTCTTGAGAACTGGACCAAAACTGAAGCAGCCATACTCCCATTTTTAGCACTTTCTTATATTAGTATTGGAACCCAACTTGGTGTTAAGCTTTCTTACAATATATATATTGATATATTTATGCATAATGTTTAAATAGCCTTAACAAAAATTCTCTTGATCTGTATAGATCTCTGATCTACACACTCTAATACCAGCGTCCATTAATAGGAAGTTTGGGATGACTCAGGCTTTATAAGAAAAAAATCCTTGAATATTATTCCATCATTCATGCTTTGTTCTATTTCCATGTGTTCTTGATTTGTAATCTCTAATTTTCACTTCTATTTTGGACCCCACTCTCACCCTTTGGGCTAATGAGAGATATAGCTTCTTTTTTTTTTTTTTTTTTACCATTTTATAATATCTTTTGTAAGACATTATTTTCCACCACTTTCCTACCTCTACTGGTTTCAGATAAATTTGGGTAATTGTCCTATCCATTTGGGCACAGTTGTTCTCCTCCATTGAAACTGACCCGTTGGTTTCCTAAGGAAGGATTACAATTTATCCACTTGCATGCTAGAACTCTAATACCAATTTTGGCTTTGCTTGGCATTCCCAGATGGGCCCTAGGCTCATGGGAGGAATCGATGAAATTGAATTAGTAATCTAAAACTTGGCACAACAAAAAGAAAATGCACTTACTGACCTAAAGACACAGTGATCATTTTTACAGTTAATAAAGATAAACTCAGAGGAAAAGGTTCTGTTCAGGTTATAAATTTTAGTAGTATAAGCATGAGAGGATATAGTCTGCTTTTGTCAAAGTAAATATTATAGAGAGAATTGTGGAGATTATTTATCAGGAATAAAAAGATTAAGGAAAATGACATGTCTATGCATCTATATACCTGAACATACAATTATATTTGATCTGATTGAAAAGAGAGGCAATTTTTTAACATAAGAACTTCAAGTCCCTAATGAACCCATATCACTGGAGCTATGAACAAGTATATTGGCAAATTATGCAAATTGTCCATACAATGTAAATCAAAACTATGCATGTGTGTCTATACGATTGATTTCCAATATCTGTTAGCTAATTTTGTTTCCCTTTTATCACTGAATAACATGATAGATCATCTATAAAAGTAAAATACAATTACTGGGAAAATATTCATAATGCTGCCTATATCCTATGAGGTCATACTCAATAAGTTTAAATTCTATAGGTAATATTCAAATAACACTCCCCCAAAATAGATTCTACAACATGTATGACTTATTTAGATGCATTATTTTAACTTTAAATAGTTTTTCATGTATTGTAGTTAGACTCAGAGTGTAATAAATTATTGATCAAAGAGCATAGAAAATTTCATAAGTCATTTGGGCACTTACCAATTTACAGTATCAAAAGTGTATAAACAACTCACTTTCTAAAATACTTAGTAGACAGAGAAATTACTATATATTTTCTTCACAGATTAACATGGGAATGTGCTGCAATAGGCCTCTCTGTTGTCATTTAGTCTCATCATTACCTAGCCAAATCACAGACCACATTCCCCAACCACAAATCTGATAGTACTTAAGACCCCCCACTGTAAACAAATAAACTAATAACCATGTTTATCTTCACTTTTCGGTGCAATTGCAGAAATCATTTATCTTTTACTAGTTCATTTATTTTCTAGAAACAAACCACATAATGAAATTTCAGAGAATTTTAAATTGTCAACTGTTCAGAATTCATCATATTAACAATTAGATCATTTGAGGTAGGAACCACAACCATGTTACTTCATGGACCTTCCTCAAATGCCAAATCAATGAAGACTATCATTGATGATTGGTAAATATATATTTGTTTAATTGATATTACACTGTACAATGTAGATTTGGCCAAAGGGAACAATGAAGTCAATGTCATCTCTCAAAATAAAATTATTGTCCTGTTTTTTCAAACATCTCACTTTCTCATTTAATAGAAATTATCTTAATATTTATATAATACACACCTAATTGAAGAAAAACCCAGAAGCAAATAGTCATAATTTTTATTTGATATGTAAGTTAATCAATAGAACCTTAGAAATAAGTTATGAATCATTTTGATTTGACAGGGTGATATAATTAGATTTTGGCTAAAATGTTGATTAATGCAGATCGTTTCTGGTAAAACTTTTATTAATTAAAAACAAACAAAATAAACTTTTAATTAAATGAAATATTTTAGGTCTTTATTTAATCATGTTAGGAGAAAGAAAGACACAAAAGATAAACATTTCTAAACAAACCAGAAGTGGACATTTTTGATTAAAAAAATTTTCAAGAAACTTATATCAAATGCTCTCATTCTCTGCTTTTACTGTTGTCGTTTTTAAAATGAAGAGCCTTAGGGAAAAAATGATGACATTTAAATAATGAAACTAATGTTTATTAAATATTTACTATGTTCAGGGCACTGTGTTAAGCATTTTCTATGCATTATCTACTAGAATACAGAAACAAGGCTATGAAATACATTGTTGGGTATTTCAAATAGAAAATTAATCAAATTGTCTAAGGCTGACAGTAAATTTTGGAACAAACCAGTGCTCCCTGACATTGAACCTGAGTTTTAACCACTGTTACAATTGTGTAAGATAATATTATATTACAAAAACATGATAATGTAGAATTAGAGAATAAAAACCAGTATAATATAGAGTTATATTATTAAAACTTTATGATATAGTATTGTTAGCAAAACAGTATAATATAGCATTATATTAAAATACTATTATAATAACATTATAATGTACTATTATAATAATGTTAGAATTTACTATTATAATATGATTTAGTATTCTCTTAACACTAAATCTTATATGAAAACAACATTATAATATGGTATTATAATAACATTACAACGTGGTATTATATTATAATAACATTATAATATAGTATTGCAGGTAGGTTCTACTTTGGTTCCTTATATTATTTGTTTTTCCTTCCTTCTTCACTTTTGGATGATCACTTACTATAATACTATTGTAACATGGTATTATAACAACATTATAATATAGTATCATGTAATACTATATCCTAAAGAAATATATTTATATAATCATATATACATATGTAGATGAAATATATAATCTTGATAGTCTCCATAAAAAGGCAAAAATACAATAGGCTTCTTTAGATATATTTTCAACCAGGGATAAGTTTCATGCCAATTAAGTAAACAGATTAAATTTTGCCATAATGAGTTTTCTTATATACCATTGTTCTTCATGTTCTGAAGCAAGCCTTAGCAACTTCATGTGAACATGACTAAGATATCCAGTTAACAGCAGTGTCCTCCTAGAGTTCTCTCTTGACAGTTGATATTCACAGCTACTATTTGCTAAACCTTAAAAATAATCATCCAACAGAGAAGAGAAGGAAGCAAAAACAAATGATAGAAGGAATCAAAGTAAAGCCTACCTATCTTTGCTGGGTAAATGGCATTTAGCGCTGTATCTAAAACCTATAGTGTAGGGAAAGTGATCAGACTGAAAATAAAGAATTATGATTAGACCCTAACATATTGCTAGCCATTTAAAGAAATGTTAAAATGTTAGCCATTTAAAGAAATATAATTAAATCAGGCCAGCACATTCTAGAAACAAAAGAATAGTTTGTATTTTCTCTACAAAATTATCTTTTAAAAATATATTTGAGACTTCTAGTGTAGAAAAGATGACATAGACCCATGTTGCTCTTTTTCTCTCTGCTAAGCACAACTGTAAATCTTAGAAATGATGAAGAGATAACCAAAGGAGAACTCTGAAATGTGGTAAGAAGAAGAGAATCTGGTTTGGGATCCCAGGACTGGAGGAACAACAGTAGGATATCTTGCATACCACCACCCAACAGAGGAAGATCACCCAGACCTGACTGTTCTTGATCTCTACTTGATCAACAAAAGGCAAGTCAAATAGTCTCGTTCCTCCCATGGACCAAATGGGAGTCTCTCTGATGACATCAGGAGAACCTATCAACACTATCAAGAGAAATTAATTAAATGTACCACCAGAAATAAGCAGTCAAGAGAAATATTTCCTGTCCTCACTAGGCCTGAGAAAGTTCTTTTCTACTTAGGGACACTCAGGCAGGAAAGTAGCACTAGCAAGGGGGACTCAGTCATAACAAGTGTCCCATCCCAGATGCCTCTTTGTCCCTGAGACCCTCATAGCCTGCCACAGACAGCGGTGTGGAGGCAAGAAAACAGAATTACCAAAAATGAAACAGTCATAACAAGCAGCCTGGTCCAGGGAAGCCTCTTTTTCCCCATGGGCCCAAGATCCTTGATATGGTTTGGTTGTGTCCCCTCCCAGATCTCATCTTGAACTGTACTCCCATAATTCTCATGTATTGTGGGAAGGACCAGGTGGGTGATAATTGAATCACGCAGGCAGTTTCTCCCATACTGTTCTCATGATAGTGAATAAGTCTCATAAGATCTGATGGTTTAAAAAAAAACAGGATTTTTCCTGCACAAGCTCTCTCTCTCTTTGCCTACCACCATGTAAGTAAGACGTGACTTGCTCCTCCTTGCCTTTCACCTTCCACCATGATAGTGAGGCCTGCCCAGCCATGTAGAACTGTATGTAAGTCTAATAAACCTTTCTTTTGTAAATTGACCGGTCTCGGGTATGTCTTTATCAGCAGCATGAAAACAGACTAATACAACCCTCCTCTCCCATCCAAAGATGTACAGCTGGGGTGGTAGAAACAGTAAAGGAGAATCAGTCATATCTAGTGTCTTGGCCTGGGAAGCCTCCTTGTTCTTTATGGCTTGCGACTCTCCTGTTCTCCCCAGAGATGCTTGGGCAATCAGAGTACACTGGTAAGAGGGATCCCACCATACCACCTCCTCTCAGAGAGACACCTGGAAACCAGGGCTGGGGAAATTCATCCTCCCTTCCCACACATACACTTTAGTCAACATTAGCAGGGACCAGTGAGAACTGCAGTAGCACAAGAGAAATAAAACACATCTAAATAATACCATAAAGGCTCTGTAAATTAAATTGCTGCTGGAACTATAGCCTATAAGAGAAGGCTCATTCACATGATAAACCAAAACAAGGTGACTGTCTACTCAAATAAAAGATATAAACAGAAACCAGAGTCTCCTAATACAATAGACAAAATGTCAAGCATATATTCAAGAATTACCCTTCATAACAAGAATTAAGAAAATTCACAACTTGAATGAGAAAAGATAGTCAACTTATAAAAACACTGACAGAAATCACATGTTAGAATTATTACCTGACAAAGATTTTACAGAAGCCATCATAAAACTGCTTTAAGAATCAATTTCAAATTCTCTTGAAGCACATAAAACAAAGTAGAAAATCTCAACTAAAGAATAGAGGTTATAAGAAAAAGATGAGTTGAATTTTTTAAATTGAAATATACAATAACAAATTTTTAGAAAGCTGTTGGGTGGACTTAATAGTAGAGTGTAGATGACAAAGGCTACAAGCAGCAAATTTGACAGAAAAACAAAACTCATCCATCTGAATAACAGGGACAAATAGAATAAAAATAAAATGAATAAACAGAGCCCCTGGAATTTGTGGAACAATATCAAAAGATCCAACATTACCATCATTGGAATCCTCAAAAAGAAAAGAAAGCAAGCATGAACTTGGAGAATTTGGAAAAATAATGCCAGAAAACTTCCCAACTTTCACACAAGACATAAGCCTATAGGTTCAAGAAGCTGATTAAACTGAAACAGGGTAATCACAAATGACAATACACATATTAATTGCACTTTTGCTAAGTAAAGGCACACTGACTTCCAGCAAGGATGCAGAGCGAAAGCAACTCTCAAACAATGCTGATGGGAATGAGAAACAGCACGGTCATTTTGGAACACAGTTGGTAGTTTCTTACAAAGCCAAACATATTCTTACTGTACTAATCAGGGTTCTTTAGAGGATAGAACTAATAGGAGATATATATGGGAGTTTATTAAGGAGTATTAACTTCCACAATCACAAGGTCCCACAGTAGGCCGTCTGCAAGCTGAGGAGCAAGGAAGCCAGTTCGAATTCCAAAGCTGAAGAACTTGGAGTCGTATGTTCAAGGGCAGAAGGCATCCAGCAGGAGAAAGATGTGGGCTGGGAGGCTAGGCCAGTCTAAACTTTTCACGTTTTTCTGCCTGCTTTATATTCCCTGGCAGCTGATTGGATGGTGCCCACCCAGATTAAGGGTGGGTCTGCCTTTCCCAGTCCACTGACTCAAATGTTAATCTCTTTTGGCAGCACCCTCACAGGCACACCCAGCATCAATACTTTGCATCCTTCAATCCAATCAAGCTGACATTCAGTATTAACTACCACCCTGACCATGTAACCCAGTAACTATACTAGTAGGTATTTACCCAATTCATCACAAATCTTATGTCCACACAAAAATCTGTACATTGATGTTTACAGAAGTTTAATTTATAATCTCCAAAATAACAGAAGCAACCAAGATTCTCTTCAATAGTTAAATGGATAAATTGTGCTATTTTTATACAATGGAATATTATTGAACAACAAAAAGAAATGAGCTATCAAAGCCATTGAAACACATGGGTGGATCTTAAGTGAATATTTCCAAGTAAAAGAAACCAGCCTGTAAAGACTATATAATGTGTGATCCCAATTATATGACATTCTGGGAAAAGTAAAAACATGGAGTTTTACTCTATAGAGTTTAGTTTAGAAAAGTAAAAGTATAGTGTTTTACGTAAAATGACTGTTAGTGACCAGGAGCTCAAGGGAAGGAGAGAAGGTTAAATAGATGAAACAGGCCAGGTGCGGTGGCTCAGGCCTGTAATCCCAGCACTTTGGGAGGCCAAGGTGGGCGGATCATGAGGTTAGGAGATCGAGACCATTCTGGCAAACACGGTGAAACCCCTTCTGTACTAAAAATACAAAAACATTTAGCTGGGCATGGTGGCAGGTTCCTGTAGTCCCAGCTACTTGGGAGGCTGAGGCAAGAGAATGGTGTGAACCCAGGAGGCGGAGCTTGCAGTGAGCCGAGATTGTGCCACTATACTCCAACCTGGGTGACAGAGCAAGACTCTGTCTCAAAAATAAATTAATTAATTAATGAAACAGAATTTTTAGGGCAGTGAAACTATTCTGTATATCATAATAGTACTTATATGATCCTATGCATTTTTTCAAAACCCATAGAACTTTATAGCACAAGGCATGCAATGTGTTTTAAAGCATTTAGGAGGTCAAGAGGAATCCTAACATGGAATGGAGAATGTGACAAATAAATTTACCTGCATTCAATGAAACAATCTCACTGAAGAGGGAGGGGTAAAAGTTGATGACCTGAGTAAATCTGAAATTAGCGGAGTCTGTAAGACTAAAGGCAAAAGGAATTACACATAAACACCATTGCACTGGTGTTGATAAAGTTGTTTCCCACAAGGGTACACAAGAAAAATTTTGTATCTCACCCACAACTGTATATATTGAAGGCCTAACTCACAGTATTTCAGAATGTGAATAAATTTGAAGATAGGGCTTTTAAAGAGATGAGTAAGTTTAAATGAAGTTGCTAGGATGGGCCCTAATTCAGTCTGACTGGCGTGATTATAAGAACAAGAAACATGGATATATTTAGAGATAGCAGGGCACCCATGCACAGAAGAAAAATCACCCAAGGAACACTGCAAGAAAAGCCACCAGGTGCAAGCCAAGGACAGAGGACTCAGGAGAAACCAAACTTACTGACCTCTTGGTCGTGAACATCCAGGCTCCAGAACTGTCAGAAAATACATTTCTGTTGTTTAAGTCATCCTGTTTGTAGTATTTTATTATGGCAGCCCTAGCAACCAAATACAATCACTAATACCTGTATACTTGAAATGAATAATTAAGTAAATGACGGTGGGAGGCAGGTTCTCATCACTGAAAAAGGAGGTTACAGATAGGCAAAGGGAAGAGGCTAGAATGATCCAATGTGATACAGAATTGGAAACAACAGTAGGAATGCATGTTTGCTGAATACAGATACAGATATTATATATAGAAATACTTATAGACTTGTATATATGAATGGATTAGTATGTACACACTATTTCTTTGCTCTGACAGAAGCCAGAAACATCAATACTCTAGAAAACTCAGAAAAGTTAGAATCAAAGTCTTGGCTGCTAAAGCCATTTTCCAACAACAACAAAAAATAATTCTTGCGGGAAATGACTGAATGACTCATTTCAAATTCAACAATATAACAAAGTTGAAAATAAAATATGAAAAAAGAGTCATACTGTGCAAATATAAATACAAACGATTTTAAAGAGGTAACTACATTACTATCTGAAAAACTCAACTTCAGAGCAAAGAAAATTACCAAGGAAGGTCATTGCATAATGAAAACAAAAAAATCAGCCCACAAAGAAGATCTAATGATTCTAGGTGTGTACACACCAAACAACAGAGTCTCAGAATACATGCATTAAAAACTGTAGGACATAAAGGAAGCAATTGATAAATCTATGCTTATAGTTTCAGATTTCAATGATCTCCTCTTGGCAAGGCTGTAAATACTTATTTGGAGATATTATTAAATAGGAGTATACAAAAATATAAAATATATAAGTTTTAAACTTGCTTATGTGTGCTTAAAAAAGCTATAGCATGTTTTCACCATCCTGAGATAAAATTAGTCAAGATCCAGGCATAAGGACCTAAGCACATGAGTGCCTGTTTAGATGTTTTTGTGAAATTGGAACGAAGGACTGCTCCTCAATGATCAGGTCTTTTACTGTTGGGCATGCATGTAATAATACATGTTCTAGATATTTGCAAATTATGAACTAGGCCACTACTATCAAACACCTTCATTAAATCAAGAAATTATTTTGAGTAAAACACTATCAGAGATTAAGAATCTCCAATTATTAACACGGAATATCGTATAATTTAGATAAAACGTTTTTAAAAATGCAATTCAGTCTTTTAATAGAAGTGAAGAGTGGCTTCATCTAATGTGGCAAAAATAAAATAAAATAAAATCACCTAATCATCTAACAAAAGATTTATATTTCTTTACATAGTAGGAAAGTGTCAGGGAATAGCCTGTCAATAAACATATTGATAGTGTCATCTGTGTCCAAATGTATGGATTTGTTACTCCCTTACGTATTTTTATAAAAGTAGTGCAGTGGCTCTTTTATTTATTATTATTTTATAGTTATTAGTATTATCGATTAAAGATAATATATTGACCTAAGCAGATTAAAGAGCACAAAAAGCACCTTGAAATAAACAATACTTTCTTCGGACTTCTGTGACTTGTGTAGACACTAACTTTGCAAATTATTGATATTGGGTGTATGGATTGGTGTCATTATGTGTGCTTATTGGATTTTCTTAATGACACTACTGTGTTTTAAGGACACCTCCAGGCACTCAATAAATACTATTGACTGGCCAAGTAAGTGCTCTTCATTTATTCTCCTCTTAGGATATATTTAGATCTCATTACTGGGATCTTTTAATACAGTCATCTTCAATTATCCATTGTTTCTTCCTGAAAACAAAAAACCAAATGTAGGCTTACCATATGTAAATGTAGATACTAAAACACTTATAGAAGAAAAATAGAGATTGAGCATTCATAGCAAAAATGTCAAAATAGTTTGATCACCAAGGTTCTGTAACTAATAAATCAACAGAAAGAAAAGAAATATTGTACTTAGTTTTCCACCACTCTGACAATTTTTATTGTTTAAATACACTTTTTATGTATGTGGTTTATTGTTCTTTTTTTTTTTTTTCCAAAAATCTAACATCATATGTATACTTTTTTTTGGAACCCTCTTGCTTTGGAAAAATTATTGTATGCTTTAAAGTTAAACAAACACACACACATTCACAACACACACACACACACACAAAACCAGATTTCCATCCTGACCTATCTCTTTTGTAGATATGTTAAAATGGATTCATTAATATCCTATATTTTAAAAGAACAAATGCCTTACTGCAAAACTCACTGCATAATGATATCAATTTTATCGGATTGGGGTGTGATCTCTATATTACAATACCTCATGCTCTGATAATATTCTCTAAACAAACTTAAAAATATATTCCCCTTATCTTTTCCCCAAAGTAGACATTGAATAAATATTTGTTGACTAATTTTCTTTCTTTCTTCTTAAACATTCATAAGAATCACTCGAATTTGGAAAAAGTTTAATAAGAGAAGTTTACAACTTAAGTTTGTATGTACAATTAATTAAAGTTATTTAGAGGCAGATTACAAGTATTAGCTGTGTTTCTTAGTGGAATTTTTAAAAATGTTCAATACTATAATTTGACTTTTTTAAATACAAATGAGCTTTATGTCAAAACTTTCATCAAAAATAATTAGAACTAGAAAAGTTTAATATGTTGTCATTCTTCTACATTTTAAACAGCGTAATGGGTCATTTTGGTAAAGGCAAAATTGATGAAATCTACTTAAATTAAAATGTGCAATCTTAAAGATTTATTAAATCCACGAATCTAGTTTTCCCTCTTAGGAATATTTGGAGTGATCAGAAAGTACCCAACATATTTAAACAGAAAATGGTCTTAACTCAGAATAGATTGCATATTCATTGGATTCATTTTCATTTATACATGTAGAAACAGATTATTTTTGTGTATTTTAAATAATTGTTATTTCTCACACTAAAACAATTTGACCTTAAGGTTTATTTCAATTATTGTCATTTTAACTTTAACTTAGAAAGATAGAGGCTATACTGGTGTCACTACTTCATAAACAGATTTTAAGAGCTTGAGGTCTGAAGGGATATACTGTGGTGTGGTACATGTAATTCTTACTCCACATGTTCTAACTGCATGACCTTGGACAAGTTACTGAAACTTCTCTGGGCTTCAATTTTCTCAAGTAAAAATAGCATATGCTAATATTTACCTTATAGATTTGTTGAATAGATTAAATTTATTGTACTCAAAATAGTTCTTTGAATCTAGTACAAATATTAGCTGAAAAAATTAATATATATTAATAAACTATATATATTAATAAAACTATTAAATATATACACTTTATTTATTGATTGAGAATCTCCTATTATGACTTACCATGGTCCAGGCACTGTGCCAACAACTATTTTACATACATTATCTCTTTTTTAAGAAAAATTTTTGACAAATAAAAATTTATATAAATGTATAGCAAGGGTTCACATATGTAATCCCAGCACTTTGGGAGGCCAAGGTGAGCGGATCACTTGAGATTAGGAGTTCAAGACCACATTGGCCAATCTGGTGAAACCTGTCTCTGCTAAAAACACAAAAAATTAACTGAGTGTGATGGCACGCAGCCATAGTCCCGGCTGCTTAGGAGGTGAGGCACGAGAATCACTTGAACCCGGGAGGCAGAGGTTGCAGTGAGTAAAAATAGCACTACTGCACCCCAGCCTGGATGACAGTGAGACTCTGTCTCAGCAAAAAATTTATATAAATTTATAGCATACAACATAAATATATAATTATTATGCTGTCATATATATGTGTATATACATATACATGTGTGTATATATGTAATATTTTAGTGACTAAATTAGCAGTTAGCAAGTGAGTTTATATTTACCTTCTCTATTTTTGGAATATGTATGTTTTCTTTTAAATTTAGCATTGCGTAGGAAAGATAACAAAAATTACTCTCACTACTACCATTCAGATAGTTTTCTATATTTTTTTAAAACAGTAAATTACACATATTTTAAATACAAATGACAAAAATCAAAATTAAAAACAAAACCTCATCCTCTTTTCCTAAAGCTATTAACTCAAAAACTATTGTTTGTGCATTCTCCTAGAAACATCTTACCTATATAAAATATTATGTGAAGACAATATATTATATTTTATTATATTATATTTTGTATGTACTGATTTACATCTTGCTTTTCACTTAATTGTATGTATTAATATATGTCCACATACATGGATCTTTCTTTGTTTTGTGGCTGTATATTCCACATGTACACAGTATAGTTTTAAAACATTACAATAGGTCAGGCGCGGTGGCTCACGCCTGTAATCTCATGAGGTCAGGAGTTCAAGACCAGTCTGCCCAAGATGGTGAAACCCCATCTCTACTAAAAACACAAAAATTAGCCGGGCATGGTGGCAGGAGCCTATAATCCCAGCTATTTGTGAGGCTGAGGCAGAGAATTGATTGAACCCCGGAGGTGGAGGCTGCAGTGAGCCAAAGTCACGCCACTGCACTCCAGCCTGGGTGACAGAGTGAGACTATGTCTTAAAAAAAAAAAAAAAAAAAAAAATGCAATAATATTGCATACCTGCATACCTGGGTACAATTTCAGAATACATTTATTAAACATCTAGCAGAATAGTTGTAGGGTTAAAATTTGTGTTCATGTTCCTTTGCATGTTTGGCAATTTTTGTCTGTTAATTGAAAATTATGTTTACAATATTGTGCAGAAAATGAATTCTGCTGTGTAATGCTTTCCTCTGAAGAGCATTGATTTTTGTTTTACCAGGCAATTACCTTGACTTGACTCCACACTCTGCTGTGGTTGTCAACAGTTGAAACTTTTCTCTTCTTTCAACCATTTCAAGTACCTGTTATTTTCATGGGATACCCTGAATTCTTTGGCAGTTAAGTGATCAACCAAAGATTTAGAAGGAATTTACACGTAGATTTTGGGGCTTCCAGTTCTTTAGGTCTCATCTGCCTACTATTTATCACATCACTTTCTAAACACTATAGAAGTCTTTATTTCAGCTCTTCAACCTCTCAACCCAGTAAAACGATGAATTTCAGTTTAAGTTCCAGCTTCCTTTAAGCAAAAACTTCATAATCTTATATTCTTTCCAAGATATTCTTCTTTCAAGTGTTGCATCTCCTCCATTTTATTAATGGTTTGTCTAGGAGTATAATTTATATATTTGGAAAGGGCTAGTCTTGTTGGCATTTCTTCACCACTATTACCTATTATGGTCCTCTTAGCACACTAAAAGCTACCAAAACTTCTATTATTAGATTTTGGTTATGACAAAGACAAAACTTTCAATGTATAATAACTATTCCTTAAATGATATATTTTAATTATTTATTTTTCTTTTACTTTTATTCTTTTGCTTGGCAAATTCCTGAAAACTGATTCCCTTGAAAATATTTGTATGGTAATGGCACTTGGAATTCAAAAATATTCCTAAATTTACTCAGCATTTCCCACCCCTGGTCAAATCATCTATTCACTGACTCTGACCCAAGTGGCATTACAAAACAAGGGACGATTTAAAGCCTAGTTAACGAAACTATGGAAAAAATGGATCTTTTTTTTCCTAATTGTAAAAGTCACATAAAACTCTTTGAGAGAATGGTTTAGAGTTTTCATTTATATGCAATCTTCAAAACTTCAAATAGACAATATACATACAAATGTCTATTTTACATTTTGAAGCATATAATTATATATAAAACTATGAAGCAAAAAGGATACATTGTAAAAAAATACAACATTTGGCTGAAATTTTTGACATTTTTAGTTAGCTTATAAGCAACGTAGGCTAAGTTAGGAAATAACATATTTTGCTAGGAAGAAGTGCTAAGGTAGGAAGCATGCCTTTTGCTCCCTACACATACATCACCCTATTATTAACTCATCTTCTGGTTGAATGTAATTTTTTTTTTAATTTCTTGGTTAATTTATGAACGTAAGTACACTCAGTAGTGAGTGAGATGTCAAATTCTGTCATAAAAGTACTCATTTTGGATACTTCTTACAGTACAGGTGTAGCTTTTACTTATTAATATGACTCTGCAGGAATCATCATTATTTTAATGATCTTTAGAATGTGACAATTTACTCTATAATATATGTGTTATTACAGTTCCCACTAAGCTATCTGCCACATGATTGTCACTTAATAGAATGAAGGCAGAGGACACCTGGGGTTTCACACAATAAAATGAGCCTCTTAAATGGTAGATACTGCCTACTGAGGTAAAACCTTAAATACCATGCTTTTAAAGATACAGAATGAGAAAACCAAAGTGAGGAGTGATTGAAATGAATGTAGCTGTATTATATTCTCTTCAATTTCTATCTGGACTTATTCAAGAATCTTTGTAAATTCTTTTTTTATTTTATTTTTCATCTTTACTGGGATCTCTCAATTTGTAAAAGCTTAGGTTTTAAGTACCTATGCAAAATTTAGACTTAATCTGTATGATCCTAACAAAGAATTTAAAATGTGCATTGTGATAAAATTCAGTCTGCCCATTACAAAGTGGGAAAATGACTGGAAAGTGGAGAATTAGTATACAGATGTCAAGCTTTATTGTTCTACAGAAAAGACTAATGGCTCAAAACACCCAATCACATGGCGTAATTCTTAACCAGTTTGTTCTTTCTCTTCTGATAGTGGCAAATTCCAGATGTCGACCAAAACCTCAGGAATTCATTAGGTTTGAAATAAGAAGGTAGTTGTGGCCTAACTCTTACACTTGTTTAAGTCATCCTTTCTCTGCGTAGATTCAGAAAATAATTTTTTCCTTTTTAGAAAATTAAATATTTCCATTATTACAAAGTAAAACCTGTTATTCATACACTGTTTCTTCCCAGTTCTCTCTCTCCCACCTCCATTTCCTGACAACTGCAAATCTGTATGCTGTCCCTATGTATTTATCTATTCTGGATATTCTTTTAAAAAGAATGTTGCAATATACGAGTTTTTTTGTCTGGCTTCTTTCACTTAGTATAATGTTTTAGAGGTTTAGTCACTTTGTTACATGTATCACTACTTCTTTTTTTTTTTTGGCTAATACACACACACACACACGCACGCACGCACACACGCACGCGCGCGCGTTCTGTTATCCCTTGGTATCTCTTGGTATCTGTAGGAGATTCATTTCCTGAGAATACCAAAACCTACAGATGAACAAGTCCTTTATATAAAATGACATAGTATTTGCATATGGCCTATGTATATGCTCCCTTATACTTTAAATCATCTCTAGATTACTTATAATACCTAATGTAATGCCTACACAGAATTTCACTTGCATAGATTCAGTATGTTACTTGTTGCACAGCAAATTCAAGATCTGCTTTTTGGAAACTTTGTAGAACTTTTTCCCCAAATATTTATAATTTGCTGTTGGTTAAATCCATGCATGTGGGACCCATGGATATGGAAGGCTGACTGTATATTTGTATTCACAATTTGTTAATTCATTCATCCACCGCTGGACATTCAGGCCTTTTGTACTTTACAGTTACTATGAATAGTACTGACTGAAACTTTGGGTATTTCCATCAGCAATGTACAAGGGTTCCAGTATTCCACATTCTTGCTAACACATTTCCTTTTTTGTGTTATAATAATTCTAGTGGATTTAAAGTAATTCCTTGTTGTGATTTTTGATATGCATTTCTCTAGTGACTAATGTTGAGCGTATTTTATGTGCTTGCTTCTATCTTTTTTGAAGGAATGTCTATTTAAGAACTTTGTCCATTTTTTAATTGTTTTTTTTTTCTTTGGTTTGTGGTTATTGACTAGTAACAGTTCTTTAATACATTCTGAATAGTAGGCCTTTATCAGTTGTATGATTTCCAAATATGTTTTCTCATTCTGTGTTATCTTTCAGCTTCTTGAAAATGTCCTTTAGGCACAAATTTTTTTCTTTTAATGAAGCTAAATTTAGCTGTTTTTGTTCTTTAATATTGATGCTTTGGGTGTCATATCTTGGAATGCATTACTAAATCCAAGCTCATGAAGATTTACCCCTATGCCTTCTTCTAAGAGTTTTATGATTTTAGCTCTTATATTCAAGTTACTGATACATCGTGAGTTAATTTTTAAATATGGAGAGAGATGGGTATCCAACCACATTCTTTTGCATGCAGATATTTGGTCCCAGCATGATTTGTTCAAGAAACTACTTTTTTTCCCTATTGAATGGTCTTACAGTATCGAGGTAATGTCAGCCTGAAGGAAATAGTTAGGCAGTGCTCCCTCGTGTTTGATTTTAAAAAAGAGTTTGAAAAAACTGGTATTAATTTAAAAAATATTTGGTATAATTCATCAGTAAAGCCATCTAGTCCAGGATGTTTCTTCATTGGGAGCTACTGATTGCTGATTTAATCTCTTTACATGTTATAGGACTGTTGAGATTTTATATTTTTCTTGAGTCAGTTTAGGTAATTTGTTTTCCTAGAAATTTGTGCATTTCATATATGTTATCTGATTTATTAGCTAATATTTGCTCACATAATTATTTTATAATCTGTTTTTGTTTCTGTAAGTTGGTAGCAATCTTG
>NW_022311642.1:0-20555 GCF_002776525.5 Piliocolobus tephrosceles | reverse complement strand
AAAGAAAATTATCTTTTAAAAATATGAAAGCTTCAATATTGCTTAGATGTCAGTTATCTCTAAGCCAGGTGATTTATAGATCCAATACAATTCACATAAGAAATCCCTATGGCATATTTTTCTTTAGAAATGATACAAAGTGATTCTAAAATTTATAAAGAAATGTAATACATCTAGATGAGCCAAAAGAACTTTGAAAAAGAAGAAGACAGAAGAACTAGCACTATTTTTAAGTAGTATATTAAAATCTAGATACTACTATCTGATGTTAAGATACGATGTAAGGATGAATTTTATGGTATGTCAATTATATCTCAACTAAAAATGATGAAAAGGGGAAAGAAGGAATAGGTTTGCAGCTGTGACATGCTTTCTGTGATTTAGTAAATTTTAATATGAAAGTGAAAGTTGCACAGTCTGAATGATCAACAAATCAGTTATGTTAAAATATACCTATGTGAAGCAATTAACACACGAAGAGGTGTCCAGTATTATTAGTTATCAGGAAACTACAAATGAAAATAAAATAAATCCCTCTATTCATCAATCGTGAATAATTTAAAGAGACTGATGATATTAAGTGTTGGCATAAATGTAGAAATAATGAAACTCTTCTATATGGTTCCTATAAAATAAAATATGAAGTATGAGTACTGTCAAAAAAGTATGGAAATTCCTTATGAAGATAAACATGGAATTACTATGTGACTTAACAATTCTACTCTTATGTATTTACAAAGAAATATGAAAATACATGTTTACACAAAATAAGCATACAAATGTTTATAATATATACAAAACTAAAAACAACAAAAATGTTTATCCATAGGTGAATGGGTAAACAAATTATTTTATAAGTCATACAAGACAATACTTCTCAGAAATATAATTGAACAAACAAAATTACATTTAGAAAAAGAATGAAAGAGAAAAAATAATCAATTCAAATAAATGGAAGACAGAAGAAAAATCATATGACAGATAATGGGCACATATGATGAAAACAGTAACATTTAAATTTGTCAGTAATTAGAAGAAATTTAAACGAATATAATCTTTGACCAAAACATAGAAATTGGCAAAAAGATAAAAACATGTTTCTCTCTCTGTCTCTTTGTTTAAAGGGCATACCTAAATCATTAGGACAAGGACTGGAAATAATAAGATGGAAAGGCTGATAATAAGCACATATCAATGAGAAAAGGCTGTCATAGTAATTTTAATATAAAAATCATCTTTAATGCAAAAAATTAATAGAGATAAACTTGGCCAATAAAAACAACAAAAGATTACGTTTATCCAGAAGATATAATGATTTTGTAGTTGCAGGACTTGCATAACAATAGCCTTAATATACACTTAGAAAAATTAACTTAATAAGGAGAAATTTATGAGTTCACATTATAAAGGAATATTTTAATGCACCTTTCTTAGGACATACTGAAAATAAAAAGTTTATTATTTGAACATAAAAATGGATATGTTTGATTAAATGGACATACATGTAACACTAACACTTTTAGGCACACATAGAAGTTTTAAAAATGTAAACTGGTACAATCACTATGGAAAACAGTGTGGCAATTTCTTAAAGAACTAAAAGCAGAACTACCATTTGATCTAGCAATCCCACTATTGGGTATCTACCCAGAGGAAAAGAAGTCATTATATGAAAAAGATAATTGCATATCCATGTTTATAGCAGTAAAATTCATAATTGCAAAAAATTTGGAACCAGCCCACATGCCCACCAATCAACAAGTGGACAAATTGTGACACACACACACACACACACACACACACACACACATATACACACCATGGAATACTATTCAGCCATAAAAAGGAACAAAACAATGGCATTCACATCAACCTGGATCGAATTGGAGATCATTATTCTAAGTGAAGTAAGTCAGGAATGGAAAACTAAACATAGCATATTCTCACTCATAAAAGAAAGCTAAGCTATGAGGATGCAAAAGCATAAGAATGATTCAATGGACTTTGGGTACTTGGGGAAAAGGGTGGGAAGTGAGTAAAGGATGAAAGACTATGCATTGGGTACACTATACACTGCTTGGCTGATGGGTGCACCTAAATCTCAGAAACCACCACTAAAGAACTTACTCATGTAACTAAACATCACCTTGTCCCCAAAACTCTGTTGAAATAAAAAAAAATTAAAGAAAAAAAATCAATTCACTAAACAAAAATTCCAGAACTCCAATAAGAAACTGATGGGCTCATAAAATGGCTGATCAGGATCAAGCAAAACAAAAAAATTAATTACACAAAATTAAATGATTGATAAAGATAAAAATTGTTCTTTTCCTAACACATAAATCAATTGATATTTCAAAGTATTTTTGTTATCCTGATCAATTTTTTTGGCCACAGTTCAATTACAGTCAGTAAGTTACAGAAAAGTACCAAAAAATTATTTCATTCAATTTGAAATAAAAATAAGAACAGTTCAGAAGACATAGACTTATCCTGACAAAGAGATATTTACACTAAATGTTAATAAAAGTACTCTATATCTGTACTAGTGAAAAATACCTAAGACAGCATCTCAAAGGGATTTTTTATTTAAATGCTTATATTTGAAAGGAAGAAGAAAAATAAATAAGCTGGACATTCAACTTAATCATTGATGAATAAAATGGATATAAAAAGTAGATGAAAAATAACAATGACAAGAATGTAAACTAGTAAAGTAAAAAACAAAGATAGAGAATAAACAAGCCAGAAAATACAGTTCACTGAAAAAAAAGAGAGGGATGGAGGGGAGACAAAAAGGGACAGCAAGAACAATAAAGGAAGAATGTGAGTGCAAATGAGAGCAAGACAGTGCCCTGGCAAAACCAAGAAGGCACTAGTAAGTCATAATAGAAATCAAAATGGGATATTACTGCCACAAGCAAAATGATTAAACATATAAGAGGATATTATGTATTACTGTTTGTGTATATTCTTGAAAAGTTATATAAGTGAAAAATATTCTTTTCAAAGTACTAAAAGTGACTCCAGAAGAAATGAAACAAAATCTTAAGTCTTTTATTGATTACATAAATTTAAAAACTAAATAATTTTTTAATCCCACAAAGAAAGCAATGGCTCCAAATGTCTTTATAGTCTAGTTTCAATTTTAAACAAATTTTTCCACGCAATCAGTATAGCAAGAACACTGTTTTCCAACCCATTTTATGAGTTTAGCATAACCTAATTTGAATCTGAAATCAGTATATTTCAAGAAAAAAAATCACAAGGTCTACTGAATCTTAAGATAAACAGTGTTTTTTTATATGCTGAGAAAGTCAACTTTTAATTTACAACTCAGTCACCGATATGCATATTTGTTGATTGGCCTGGATTTTTTTTTCTATTTAAGATTTCTATATAAGATGAAGTCATTCATATTTTTACTTGTTTGTATCCTATGTCACTGTTTTAGTTTTCCAGAGTCATTTGTTCTGAGGAACCTCAAGTATACAATGACGATTTAGGGAAAAAGATTTTGAACTTATAAATGTGAAGTCTAGAATGTTATTTTTCCATGGTTTATAGGCTCAGCTTCTAATTTCTCAGTGGCTATGGAAGATCCTCTATCATCTCTGCCCAGTCTTCCTCTCATTCTTATTGCCTATTATTCTTCTAACAACAGTCAACTACTTCATGTTCTCCACACATACTCCCCTTACTGACACTGTGCATTTGCATGAGACTTTTCCTTCCCCTCTACTTGCTGATCACAACCCAGTTTTCCATGAGGCATTTTACAACCTTTGAATCTTCTCTAAATTTCCATGCATGTTTGTAAAAGCTTATTTGGTCCTTTATGCTTATTTATGTGTACAGTAAGTAGAGCATTGAAATACATAAGCCCTAAACCATTTGTAAATTATTACATATATCAGGACTGTTAAGGAGAAAAGTGTTCCTTATGGCATGTACTTTTTGTTTGTGTTAAAAACATATAACATAAAATTTTCTCTACTAACCACTTTTAAACACAGTTTTGTAATGTCAGGTATATATGTGTTTCTGTGAAACAGATCTTCAGAACTTTTTCATCCTGAAAATATGAAACTCTACAAAAATTCCAAGAACTCTAATAAGAAATTGATGAGCTCATAAAATGGCTAATCACTAACTGACAGCACCATGCTGTCCTTTGCACTCAAATTCTTCCTTTATTGCTCTTATTCTCCCTTTTTGTCTCCCTTCCATCCTTCTCTATTTTTTTTTTCAGTGAATTGTATTTTCTGGCTTGGTTGTTCTCTATTTATCTTTGTTTTTTACTTTACTAGTTTACATTCTTGTCATTATTGTATATCCATCATATATCCACTAAAAAACATCTTCCCTTTTTCCTCTCCCCTCTAACCCTAGCAACCACCATTTCACTCTTTGTTTACATGAACTCAACCACTCTAGATATCTCATTTAATAGGTAGAATTATACAGTATTTGTCCTTCTGTGACTGGCTATCTTCACTTTGCACAATGTCCCTTAGGCTTAACAGTGCTGCAGTCTGAGACAGGATTTCGTTTTACTTTTTAATATATGTAGGGTTTCCATTTCTTTGGAATGATCACTGTCTCAGATTTTTTCCTTTAAAAAAAAACACGAAAAATGAATTTTTACTACTAGGGATGCACTTTCAGTTATTTATTTGTTTGTGTTATGTTGGAGGAGCAATGTTCACAAAATATTTTTACTTATCTGTTGAATATTGTTGACAACAAGCGTAGAATACTGCAAAGGCATGATACACTGCAGATGTCTGAAGTGGAGACAGGATGGTCGTGATATGCACTGATTTGTATTTTACTCATTTGTTAAGTGGATATATACGAAAGATTCATTATTTGTGTTTTTTTTAAAGGAAAACATCTAAAAAGTGATCATTCCAAATAATGATAATAATAATATAATTCATAATATAATGAAGCATGTAATTACATATGTATACATACAAACAATACATATATGTGTACATATACATGCTTCATTATATTATGTATTTCATATATATGAGATACATACATATATTTCAGACTCTGGAATCCACTTCCTCTGCCATCAAATCTTGCTACAGTGAGGTTTTCCATGTTAGTAAGTATGGAATCCCAGTCAATATGGAACTTATCTGTAACCAACTGGCCTCCTGTGAATGTGTAATAGGATAGATAGATACACAGATATACTTAGAAACGTAGATTAAGCATTTCTACTATTTACCTTTCCAAAAATGCTTAATCTTTTGGAGTCAATATAAAGCAGTTTCAGCAAAAATCTGCAATGAAAAAGAAAAACAATAGTTGTATCTTTGTAAGTTAAATGCATATATAAATGTATACTTGGCATGCATACATCCAAAACAATAGCTAATGACTAGAAATGCTTTAATAACTGTAGCTCTATTAATGTATAAGGGTCATATACTCCCAAATCTTGCTACTCAAAGTGATGGTCTAGTAGCTTGGTATCACCTGAAAGCTTGTTATAAATGCAGAAGCCTGGGCCCCATTCCATTCCTACTGAATCAACATCTACATTTGAACCATATCATATCTGGTTTCTGTGTGCTATTATAAAGAACCCACTAACTTTCTTAGGTCACACATTCATGCCAGTGTGGTAATGGTATCTATGAAACTTCAAGAATTGTGATTAACTGAGGATACAACAGACATTGTGGATTACTGTAAACAAATAATATAGTGGTATAATTAAAATGTATCCTACTTTCATAAATCCAAAGTAAATTTTAATTCCAGAGGGGAAATATGAGAATTATTTTATTATACCACTAAGGGTGACAGGTACTTGAGAAAAATGAAATAGGCTTTATGATTACTTTACAACATTGCTCAATCACCAAAATAGAAGCCTTGAGTCAGGGTGAGTAATATTATATGTATATACCTAGACTCTGTCATTATAGAAAACAGAAGTAAAATGTGCACCCACTTACTTCACAGCTGTTATTTGGTCCTTTACTTCTACTGAACCTAATCTTCGATGAATCTCCTGCAAAATTTTCAGACCCAGGAATCCACTTCCTCTGCCATCAAATCTTGCTACAATGACGTTATCCATGTCAATGAGTATGGAATCCTAGTCAATATAGAACTTATCTGTAACCAACTGGCCTCCTGGTTCTTCATCCCTTGAAATACCAGCATATTGGACCAAAACAAGAGCAATTGAAAATCTGGTAGAAATTTTAGCTTTCATATTCACTAGTTAAGTAATGGGAAAGAACTGTGCTGGCTATTAAAATTTCTGTTGGCTGGGTGCGTTGGCTCAAGCCTGTAATCCCAGCACTTTGGGAGGCCGAGAGGGTCGGATCACGAGGTCAGGAGATTGAGACCATCCTGGCTAAGCCGGTGGGCTGAGATCCGGCCACTGCACTCCAGCCTGGGCAACAGAGCGAGACTCTGTCTCAAAAAAAAAAAAAAAAAAAAAAATTCTCTTAATTCTTGATGATAAACCTGAAGGTAAAAATACAATTTTCCTTTGTAAAATTGTATTTTCCTCCATAAAATTGTATTTTCCTTTGTAAAATTGTAATTGAAAAGTTCCCTGAATGAAATGAAAGTATGACTTAACACTGTAGTAGAAATTAGTGTAGCTCATTTCTCAATGGGGAAAAATGAAGAAAAATGGATGGTACTTTCCCAAGGGCATTTCTAAAGAATGACTGTCAAGTTGGTAGGCAGGTCTATCTTTACTGGATTTCTTCCAGAGTGTTTTAGAAATGTCTTGCAAATGGCTTCCAAGGGTTGAAGGGCCTGATAGCAGAACCAATTATGAAATAATTGATAATAATTTAACAGAAAATATACAATCATAAATAATGTTAAACTAAAAAGAAAACTACATTAGTATTTCCTGAATTGTTTTGTTTGTTTGTTTTTGTGCTGGAATTCTCACTGAGGAAAATTTAAACAAGCAGTGAGAAAAATTCTTTTTTTATCACTAAAGTTGACAGCAAAAAGCATAGACATGTATGTTTGAAACACTTGAAAGCTAGAAGGAAAAAAAGACACACAAATAATAAAGCATGAATGTTTTTTCCAGAGGGAAAAGAAGGTACAATTTTAAAATTTCAGCTTAAAAATTTTTATTAGTTTATTTTCTAGAACACAGTAAAAGTAAAAAAAAAAATGAAACTCTGATACAATCACAGAGAGTGTCAAGGTCCATACCTAGGTATAGTTCCAACAGGCAGTTGTGCATGTGTAGATTTGAAGAGCATTCAAACATCCAACTCTAAAAGGATCTCCATTGTTAGTTGGGTAACCTGTGAGAAATTCCCACCCTACTCACTCTTCAAGGTAAAAACATCAAACTCTCCTGCCTGCCTCTTTTAAGAGCATGTAAATGTTTAACATTTACATGTAAATTTATAAGCATGTAAATGTTTAACATTTACATGTAAATTTATAAACATGCAAATGTTTATCTAGAAGCCCCAATACACAAACCGTATCCAATAACAAACTTTTAGGTTATTAGATTCATTACAACAAATAAATCTCTCAGCAACAAATGAAACCAAGCAGATACAGGGGTTGTGTGGGAACAGAAAGTTACATAAAGAAGTAAGTAGCGAATAAGACAAAACACAGAGCAACTAAAAATTATTAAAGGCTATTGGGAGCTGAATTGTGTTCCCCAAAATTTATATGTTGAATTCCTAACTCCCAGTCGCTTAGATTGTGACTATATTTGGAGATACATCCTTTAAAAAGGTAACTAAGTTAAAATGAAACCATAAGGGTGGACCCCAATCCAATGTGACTGGTGCCCATTAAAGAAGAGGAAATGTAGACACACAAGAGACCCCAGAGGTGCACAGGTACAGTGGGACTACCATATGAAGAGGTGCAAAGAGGGTGGTTGTCTGAAACTCAAGGAGAGCCCTCAGAAGTAACCAATCCTGCTGGCACACTGATCTTTGATTTCCAGCCTTCAGAGCTGTGAGAAAATTAATTTCCATTGTTTAAGATACACAGTCGGTGATATTTGATATTTATCTATGGTGGTCCTAGCAAACTAATAGAAATGCCTTCTGTGGTCTAAGCACTTAAGATCCATTATGTCATGCACTCTATATTTCCAAAATTTAATAAACCTTTTGGGAGTAAGTTTTCTGTTATGTGGATTATGAGATGTATTATAAAGAAACACCATAAATAAACTGAGCCGTAGAAATTAGTGAATCACAACTCTCCTCTGTTCTTTTCTAAATCACTCATTTAATGGTGATCCTCAGTGATTAAATCGAGATATGCCTTGTCTTTCCATAGTGTTTGCATCCTAGATATTTTTTTCTTTTCTCTTATATTTTCTTTTAAAATTTATTTAGTTTATGCAACCTTGGCTCTTGATCAGATAATCTGAAATTTGTTACTACCCATGTCCTCATGCTCTAACCTAGAAGTCTAATGTCTTTATTCAGAAGTAAGCCTGGAATTGCTGGGTATTTTTTTTTTTTCAGTTGCCCAGTTGATCCTGATAGAGCTTGTGTAACATTTGAGAACTAGCAGGAATCATTATGCCTAGCACAATTTCTAGTATGCGTAGGACATGGCCAATGCTTGTTGAAGTAGACCTTTTCAGGGAAAACAGACTCAGATGAAGTTTCAAATTGAAAGGCCTTAAAAAGTCTTGAGATTACATAAAGACACTGTATTTTGAAGCTTGTGGATTTATTGCAAATATTTTGACTCACAAAGAACAGATACCAAAGATTAACTTCACCTTTGAATACTAAGCTGAGGAAAAATACCAAGGTTGAATCTCAACTTCACTATGAACATAGGCAAAAATAACTGAAACACTAGGACTCAGTCTGTGTCTATAATAATGGAAAACACTATCCTGTTTCCCTCAAAGACATCCTGTAAGCATTAATGGCATAGGGTATTTGAAAATACTTTACGAAGTATAATGAACAAAACCATGATTAGATTTATAGGACAATAAAAACTGTTTTTTACTATTTGATCTGAAGTTAATTTTGCTTATGTTGAGCATATTTCTTTAGAGTTACAGTTAAAAATGGAGAACTACGTAAAGAATTTTGACTAGTTGTAAAATAATTAAATGCACAATATCTATGGATAAAGCATAATTGCTGTGTAATATGAGCTATTATGTCAGAGGTACTCTTATTTTCTAGTTGGACCAATGAAATTTAAAGCCTTACAAGGATATTTAAAAAATGCAATCAACAGACCTTTGGAGATCAGCAGAGTGTCACTAACTTTTAAGGCAGGATTGTTCACCTTTAAACTCTGGCAGCAGGGCTAAAGCAATGTAAAATGTTTTGTTTATTTAAAAGATGTAACTTTCCAATTTATATATGACACATTGCCTTGTTCACAGCGATTTTAGAAATTCACAACTAAGTTATGTTTAGTGAAAATGTAACTAAGTCAGACATTTTATGGTAGGCAAATAAATTATTATAAGATACAGTTTAAAATAAGGTATAGTTTACAGACTTACAGTTAGTAAACGGCTACAAATTTTTTAAAACAAAACCTTCAATCCTTTACTCATTATTGCGACATCCATGGAAGAAAACTACATTGCGCTCTGTTGCTCTCTTCTCTAAATTGCCATTTTAAACTTTAACCTAGTCTTTCCAAGGTTTAAATGTTAGACCATGAAGTGGTACCAATTCATTATGAACCAAAGATTTTGAACCCATTTCTGTGATCTAATTGGGTGTTGTTTCTTTTTCTTTGGTGCACAGTATAGGCATATCTATTTCAACATACATTTAAAAGAACGTGGATTATCATGCTAATCATCGACATTATAAGGAACAAACCAGGCATGTGCAGAAAAATGAGGGGCATTACTTGTTTACAAAGTGTTGAGCAGAAAATACTAGACTTATAAATAAAGCTAAGCAAAGAGTACTTATTCAGTAAAGTAGATATAGTAAAACATTTGGTGCTAAGGATGACCCCAGAGGATGTACTACAGACAAATCATCTATCTAATAATAAATGGGTACCATGACTCACGTGTGTATTGGCTGTGCAAGATTGCTGAGCTCCAATTGATTTCGTTATTTTTGTTTCTTTCTGAGTGTCTACCTCATTTTTCTTCTACACAATTTTGCTTTTTTTTATCTATCTCAGAAATCTTTGGGGATTCATAGTAGGAAGGGTGTTTCAAGGTTGAGAGTAGGGACATACAACTTTGTTGAAATGTGTGGTGAAAAGAACACTTCCATCTGTTTTAAGCAGTGAAAAGGTCACAGCAATATGAAACTTGTCTATTTCTTAACACAAGCAGCAGAGTCAAATTAAGACTGCAAACTTTTCTTAGAAGTTAAGGTCTTTGAGGGCAGAATCCTCATCTATTTCAATGCCTTCAACACTGAATGTGTCTGTATGGATGAGTTCACAGTATAATAAAATATAGAAAAAAAGGGAATAAAACAAACAATAGATTTTTAAAAGACAGAACAAGCCACCTCTTTATGACATAACAAAATAATACACCAAAACTGGATCAAAGTGTAGAGATTTGTTCAAACTACATGTTTGATCGGGTTCACAAAGTGTTTCCATTAAATTCTAAAAAGATGATTGAATTTATATTCAGAAGACTGAGGTTTTAGTCCTTGATTTCATTACCAATGTGCTGAGATACCTTGAGCAATTAATTGCTCTTTTTATTTTTATTTATTGTTTCCCTTGTTAAGTAATATTTGGTGGTAAATAGTTAAGATCACAAATTATCAGGGCAGTACATTCTTAAAAGCTCTTATCCTTTTTGGTAAAGCTTTGGTTATAATAAAGAGATGGAAGAATATTATTCAATGAGAGAACTTCCCACTACCAGTCAAAAGCATGGCAGAATCTGTCAGTTGCTCATCTGTGTCGACTGGGGCTGTGGAAAGAGGGGACATAGAGAGAAGTGCTTTATAGTCATCTCAGTTCATCGCTCTTTCAAGGCCTATGACAGGTTCACTCAGTTGCACGAGTACCTGTTTGAGAGCTAGAATCCTTGAGAACCAAGGGTTGCAATTTTATTGTAGGTATTATGAATTTAAAAAGAATGTGAAAGGAGGGGTGAAGAACAGAATAAAAATCAAGGTAAGGAAAAGGAAACAATATGCAAAGAACAATATTACCTTATATTCTGAAGGATAATCAATTATCAATGCTTCAATTTTATTCTTCATGACAATTCATTTCAGGTAGAACATGAGATTAACATAGGATAGTAGCTTTAAACAATATTTGCCTTGTTTTAATTAAAAATTTACTTTATAGAGACTTACAATCCGTGATGATTTAGTTGCAGCATATCTAAAGTATAATGAAGTTTGCCCTCTTTCAAGCAGTATGTACACATAGATCCACATATTGGCTAAGGGCCTCTTGGGCCAATTACTTCTATTTAACTCCTCATTATTTTTAAATTTCTTCTGATAAATGCATTTTCCTACATGAAGAATGGTTGAATGAATTTTCTCATCCACTGTATTTACTTCATCATGTAAGGAATTACATTTTTTTTTCCTACCAGAGAACTGTTTCTTGTCCACATTCCCATCTTCTTCCATTAGGGATATTGTTAATATAATCTTCAAATACCTCACACTGGTTTATTTACAGTGTAACTTTTGGTTGAATTAATTTTTTTATAAATCATAACCAGGAAAGCATTTGATACGATCAAGGTTGTTCATGACGCTACCAAGACCATATCTTCACCTGATAATGTATAGAAAATTCTGTTCATAAATTACATTCTCAAATTGCGTTTATCTCCAAATCACTTGTACTCATCTGTTTTCATTCTCAGACTTTTGTCCATTGTCAAATCTTTAGAAAAATTACCTGCATTAATGACCTAGACCTTGTAAAGAAGTAAGCGTGTCACTGTGAAAAGGTACAGGTGATAAGGGGATCAAATCAAACTGAGCTGAGCCCAAAACTAGTGGCTTTAGACAACTATCCCTAAGTTTGCTTTTAATTTGGTATAGAGGGTGATAATAGTATCTAGCCAGTAGAGTTATGGCAGGGATTCAGTGAGAT
This sequence comes from Piliocolobus tephrosceles, assembly GCF_002776525.5. Lineage (NCBI taxonomy): Eukaryota > Metazoa > Chordata > Mammalia > Primates > Cercopithecidae > Piliocolobus > Piliocolobus tephrosceles. Next base: position 8,474 of record NW_022311642.1, on the reverse strand, counting down.
TCTATATGTAGCTTTGTAAAGTGCCTGGTCCTTGGTATAGGTGTTCAATATTATTAACCTAGTTCTGGATAACACTTTGGGACTTGATCTTTCACCTTCCATTCCTCTTTTAGAAGCTGAGCCACCCAAATCTGGCTATATCTATGCAACTCTGCATCAATAATTCCTGTGCTCTTATTCAAGAACATAGTTTCTCAGGGAAGGTGGTTTTATATCATCAAAGTGTTCCTGACCTCTAGTCTATTTGCACAAATACACATAATTTTAAAATCTATTATTCTGATAGTTTTTATGTCACATAAGCAAATCTTTGCTGACTTGAATTATAGTTATATAGCCATGCAAACGGAAAAGAAATATTGTGCCTTTCACACATGTATATGCTGCTCAGCATGTATCTCTTGAACGAGTGTCTGTCACTTTTGCAATTTTATTAGCCATATGTTAAAGGTATTTTACAACCTTCATCATAATTAGATTAGTAACACTGATTGCTAAAATCCAGAAGGCCTCTGAACTCTGTTGTAGTTTGATTTTAAAGAAAAAATTCTTAAGTATTTTCACTTTTTCATATGTGGGTCTGTTCAGTACATTTTAGCATCATTAATATTGTTGTCTGTGACTTCACATAAACCTGAAATTTGATGTTTTTCCTCAATCAGATTTTTTGTGTTTTTAAAGGATTTTTTTAAACAAATATTTGATGTTTTAATGTTTTTTTTTTCCTTGATCTCCATGTTTGGGTGTTTTGCATTAATAAAATTAAATCTTTTTTCTGAATCTCTTCCGTTGCCTTCCCCCTACTTCTCCCTTTTTTCTCTCTTCTATTTTTAATGAAATAGTTTTCCTCATGTCATGATCAACTATTATCGGCCAAAGGCACTCTTCCTTGTCTTGAATGGAATTTGATACTGTCTTGCTCTTTATCTTGAATGAAAGCCAGAGATTGTCTCCTTAGCCTGATGCAAAAACTGCATAATGGCCATCATGAGAGTAATGAAGAAAAAGCAGAGTCCAGTTGTTTAAATGAAGTTATTTGTACTATAGTACAAATCCAAAAAAATGAAAGGTTTATTGTTATACAAGTGGGAACAGTGAACAGGATGGATATTAATGAGCCAGCTCTAAAACTCAAAAATGGACTGTTAGCGTTATCCACACAAAATTAACTTCAGGATAAACATCTTAGACAGCACATGAAAATATTAGAATAGAACCAATAGAAAAGGACCTCAGGGACATCTCCCAGCCAGAAATTGTTCAATATAATGGAAGGAATTGTCCAATCTCCTAATCATCTTTGCTGTCAAAGTCTTACTACATTAATTTCTATCCTTTGGCCAATTTCCATTTGAGATAATTTCTAACAGTGTGGGTGAGTACGTAGAAAGGGAAGGGGCTTTGATGATCTTTTCTTTCAGTTGCTGGCTATATCATCACAGAGCTAGGATAGCATTTGATCTATTCTCTTGCATTTAGAAATGGTCATACCTAAATTATTCATGGTTAAAAGAAAGCTTAGCACATTTTATAAATACACCAAAGGCAGAAGAATTTATCTCATTTTTCATGTGCACATAACTGCAATGTGACTCTCCTATGCAGTAAGTCCACTTTGGATATGATCATGGAAAATATTCTACATGCTGGCTTCAGGAACAGGGGATGGGGAGGCAATTTAGATAAAAATAAAATAGAACAAAGTGTGTATCTTTAAAGAAGAAGCAGGTGGCAATCTGCACAACAAACTTAGATTTCTCTATTTGTTCAAGGAGAGGGCAATTCAGCATGGGAATGTAGTGAGTATGGTACTAAGGTTGACAATACTATGGACTATATATCAAGGAATACATACCCATGCAACGGATTGGTAATACAGGAATGGATGCTAATTATTAACTTTCAACCTGTATTTCATCCTTGGTAGGGCATCACGATACTTTCTGTAATGTATAGTGGTGATACAATACTGGTTTTCTAACTGTATAATCCTTTACCTACATTCTAAAAATCCATTTATCAACTGGAAAGTGTGGTTATATAAATATAGGGAATTTTACATCTTAGCTGAGTTTTTGTGTCAGTTAAATAGGAATAATAATGCTTATAGTACTAAGTATGAGAAGGCATTAGCAGAACTATTTTACAATTTAATAAACTGACATATAGAGGTAAATTATAAGCCATAGATAGATAAATAATGCCAGTTTTTTTGAGAGAACACAATTATAAAAGTTGACTTCAACAAAATATTCACTTATTACCTTTGGCATATAAGCAATTATATCCTCAATGGAAAAAGAAATTGGAATTCTTAGCCAGAAAAAGATTATAAATTTAAGGTGTTAAAAAATCTCTTTTATTTATTAAGTTCCAATTATGGGTCTTTTTCTGAATTTACACCACGTATTTTAAATTCCTTTATCCTTAGAATTTTTTTTTTTTTTGGGGGGGGAGTAATAAAAGCTTGTATTGAACATTGTTGCTGAGTTTTCACTTCTTAGTAGATGTTCAACATGAGGCATATTGCTCTTCAATTCTGTCCCTCAAGTGTCTTCAGCTGTAAAATGTGGATTAGAATATCTGCCCTGTTGTAATCATAATGCTCTGAGAATACAAGCTTTTGTAAAAGCATAGGAAGGGACAGGTGTGGTAGCTCACTCCTGTAATCCCAGCACTTTGGGAGGCCAAGGCAAGCAGATCACCCGAGGTCAGGAGTTCAAGACCAGCCTGGCCAACATGGTGAAACCTCATCTCTACTAAAAGTACAAAAATCAGCTGGGTGTGGTGATGGGCGCCTGTAATCCTAGCTACTCGGGAGGCTGAGGCAGGAGAATAGCTTGAACCCAGGAGGCAGAGGTTGCAGTGAGTCGAGATCGCGCCACTGCAAAAAGCAGCCGGGCGCGGTAGCTCTAGCCTGTAATCCCAGCACTTTGGGAGGCCGAGATGGGCGGATCACGTGGTCAGGAGATCGAGACCATCCTGGCCATCATGGTGAAACCCCGTCTCTACTAAAAAATACAAAAAAACTAGCCGGGCGAGGTGGAGGGCGCCTATAGTCCCAGCTACTCAGGAGGCTGAGGCAGGAGAATGGCGTAAACGCAGGAGGCGGAGCTTGCAGTGAGCTGAGATCGGCCACTGCACTCCAGCCTGGGCGACAGAGCGAGACTCTGTCTCAAAAAAAAAAAAAAAAAAAGCATAGGAAGTTTGTAAACTATAAGTTATATAGATGGACATTTTTTGTGTGCTCTTATAAATTAAAATATATATAAGCTATACATTAACCTATATGTATAAATATAATTTTCATCACTTTTAACTCCCAAAGATGCAGAATGCTTTGTGCAACATAGATTTATTTTGTATGACATACTTTCTATGTGATGAAAAAGAGGGAGATTATGTCAGAATAACGCACTGTCACAGTCGTGCAGGCAGACTTTCCCAAGGTATTAATGTTTAGAGGCAATCAGAGCCACATTTTCTTATAAGTAAGGAAAAAGTCTTTGCAATATATTGGAACCTTATTTTAAAAAAGCTAAAAATCAACGGAAGCACTTTTTTAGGGTGAGTTGTGGCAGATCTAGCAACTTCCAATTGATTATGCTTCCTCCGTGTTACTGAGGGACAGGTGACAACTGAGAGCTCTAATCATAGAGACTACAAAGACGTGGACTCAATCAGTGGATTAATGAAGAAGACTACAGCTAGATCAGATTTATAAGTTTGATAAAATTGGCGTTATAAACACGAGAAAAAATGGCTATAAGAGAATGCCCTCAAAGAGGAAGAACAAGTGCTGAAGTTCAAGGCTGAAAATGACTGAATGATTCCAAATCAAAATGCTGATTAAAACTTTACTATGTTAATAGCAATTGTATTATTTGGGTTGTGGTTTTGTTTCAAAAATACAATAATTATTGTTTTCTTCCCAAGTTTTATATCTCCTAGAAGCTCTGTAATTTTTAGTAATTGACTTTGCACACTACTTATTGCCCAAAAATATATGTGTGTCGGACTAGAAAAACCTAGAGCTCTGGCCTAGGCTGCCATCATGATAGACAACCTTTAACTCACATGCTACATGGACTCACATGATTCATAATATACTGTTTTTATATATAAGTCAAAAAGGAAGAATATACTATTTTAAAAATCCTGGAATAACATATGTCATTGATGTACTCCTCTGACATGGCGCTGTGTGGGATTACCAAGAAAGAAAACACTATATCTTAGTATTTTTAACTTCATCTTTCAAAGTCATGTTAAACAAATCATATAGTTAATATTATATCCTAATATGTTTTTTCTTAGAAAGAAATAAATTAAAAGAGAAAAAGAGACTGATTTAAATATGAGTTACCCTTACATTAATGACTACATTTATATGACCATCTAAAACTAAGAACTTTGTAAATTAAGTTCAATATTTCTTATAAAAAGTATTCAATAGTGTATCTGTAAATATATCATATAATGTAAGTTTTAAATAGGAACTATTAATAAGCCCGTATCATTCATATGAAGCCACATTATATCATTCATATAATTCTGTGAATCCATGTATATCTAAAATCCATGTTAACAGAAGACCTAAAATGGTGTTTCTGCATATGCATATACATATATATATTCCAGTTAAAATAATCACCAAAAGAATATTATAGCTTATGCATTATCTACAAATTTATCTAAATTTGGATTTTTCCCCCACGTCACCTTCTTAATACAGCAACTTTGAGTTTGTACAACTTTAAATAGTGGTAAGAAATTAATGCTGACATTTAAGATACATTATCTATAATTTGTGAAAGAACAAGGTTAAATATGTTCAAGAAAAAAAATAGAAACAAATGATCACCTTCTCCCCTTTTACTAACAACATTAAATGCCACTGCCTTTTTTCCTCTTAATCATTTTCTATGTATTAGAAAATGTGTAGGTACATTCTCCATTCATTTAAATGACGAAGATACAAAAAATGATAAGCCTAAAATTTAAGCTTTGAGCCTCATTATATGGCAAAGCAATAATAATCACTCTTGAGAAAAATACCAATATCAATAAGCGATCTCTTTCATCCACATCAGACAGTATCTGTACTATTTTTGCAAGAAACTGAGGGTAAAAGTAGATGTATACGTGGCATGAACAAATAGAAGATCAAATGATGTTAGAGGTTATTGGAATATACGTGTCTTCACCCTTGGGAAACAAAATGAACTTACATCTGACAGTCTGATCTGCTAAAACCCTAGGAATTCATGAAATAAATACAGAGTAGAAAAGACTTCTCACAAGGTGAACATTTTGATGAGAATTCAGAATTTTATTAAATAATCTGAGCTGAGAATTTGATCTCTCTTGTGGAATATTCATGAACTCAGTCATGATTTCTAAAATCAATACTTTATACCAAAGCATTAACATAGTACATGTGGAAAATGTTATATTCCAGAAATTACTATAAACTGTTCAGTAGAAAGAAGGAAAGTTCAGAGTTTGGTGATAGAAAGGCCTCTTCTGATTCAAGTCATCATTGTTTGATAATATGCCGTAATTATCATCATATGGTGGACTCTGTAGGCAGGCAGCACTGGGTCATACAGCAGAGGGTTCAGTACAGAAAACAGATATAGGAAACTTGAGTTCAGACCCTAACTTTTCCTGTTTATGATCTTGGGGGAACACATATACATGATCTATTTTAATTATAGTCTCCTTGTATTAAAATGAGGACAGTACTATTTACCTTGGATGATTTCTAGAAGGATTAAAGATGGTATCTACACATTCTCAGCATGACACTCTTTGCATGATAAACAATAAATGGTAGCTAATATCAATTCTTATTATCTTAAGCTCAATAAAATAATTGTAAAAAGGAACAGTGAAGAGGCAGCATGAAAATCAATCAGTATTCAGTCCTCTCCAGAAAGACTATAAAAGAAATTAGAATCTCATCTCTCATTCTACTGAGTGGGAAACTAAACTGCAGAGAAATGGACCCATACAGAAATCAATTATAAACTCACAAATCATTTATTTCTCCATTTCCCCATCTCAACTTAATTCATTCTTGAGGAACAAACTCAGGGTTATTTCATTTGTTTACTTATTCATTGATGTATTCATATAATCATTCATTTATTCTATCAAATAATGCTCCAGGTAGTGCATTACGGCAGAACAATTCAAAAGGAATTGGCAGTTTAACAGAAGAGAAAGCAAAGTAAATACTGTAATCTGGTAAGGTTATATGTTTATAATAGTGGTGTCCATCAAGTTATCTGGAAGTGTGTCTGCAAGTCTTAATAGAACTTCTCCAGGTGGGCAGGCAAACTCAGGGCACTGGGGAAACTATGTGAAAACACAAGTGATGATTGATGTGGTGGTGATCCCTGGAATAAAGCAGTCTATCTAAAGGATGGGATTTCTCTCTGGGGGTGGCTGGTGTGAGATAAAAATGAAGAGAAAAATAGAAAATATATCATGAAGGCTGTTACGTAGTGTGAGGGAAAATGCAGATATTTAATCAATGATGAATGAATAATGAGAGGATTTTAGATAGGAGGGCTACACTCTCAGCAACAGTGTGGTAAAGCAACTAAAAGAGACAGAGAGCAAAAAGCAATAAACTAAAGAAAAGCAAGTGTAAGTGGAGAATAGTATAGCAGGTTAGGGTTAAATCATCCAGATAGAATGTCTGACTGATCTGAAGCTTGATGCTAATTACAATATTGAACAATATTCAAGTTGTTTGAGGAAATGAAATGTGTGTATAACAGATCAGCAATGATGTTATCATGACTGTTGGATATGAATAACTGAATATATTTCCTCACTGTGAATGTATCAGTTACTTATATCACGCTGTTCAAAGAATAGTTATACAGAATACAGATCACTTCTACCAAGATGACCAAATTATAGGATTCTGATACACTGAACATTCAGTGATGAGACTCTAGACAAAAATGAATAATGTTCTTGAGTTACAATGACCTGATCCATAGGCTGACAGAGGAGAAGAATGGAAGAAAGCTCTAGGAAGATAAGATTTGATGGATGACCATGAATTTCTTGGGATTTCAAGGAAGGTGAATTCAGAGAAAGGAAAGAAAGTCATGGAGGCATGATAGCATATATTGCATTCTGAAAGTTAATATAATTTGCTGAATATTTACTGCCTCCTTTATTAGACCTTTAATGAGTGTGGCAAGATAACTCGAGCAAGAAAAAGTAGAAAATGGGAAGAGATGATGGGCCTTTGGTACTGAACTAAACTCCTGAGTTGATGCTGCTCCTCTTCAGAGGGACGGAAAATAAAAACAAAAACAAAAATCCCTTGTTTTTAAATAACAATACAACTTTTTAGATTGCCTTTATGAGCATCTAAGCATATTAGATTAATATTTATTTATTTACCAAATGAACGTCTAGAACTGCAGGGCATTTCCCACAACACCTTCAGTCTTGGCATTATTTGGTAATTACAGGATAGTCAGTTAGTTCTGTGTATTAGGCATCGTGGAGATAGACTGAATAAACCCAAATAACTTACAGACTTTAAGATGCTTGCAGTCTTGTTATCTACCCATAGCCATTAACATGGCTTCTCATACCTAAAAGCAATGTGGTAGATGTGTATGGTATTAAATTAAATACACATGAGTAGGAAATAAGAATAATATTTTAAAAGAACAATATGAGGTTATAAGAGCTGGAATGAATATAGATGTGTATAGAATACGTTTAAAAACGAGGCGTGGAACAAGATGGCCGAATAGGAACAGCTTCAGTCTCCAGCTCCCAGCGCCAGTGACACAGAAGACAGGTGATTTCTGCATTTTCAACTGAGGTACTGTGGTCATCTCACTAGGGAGTGCTGGACAATCGGTGCTGCTCAGCTGCTGCAGCCCGAACAGCAAGAGCTGAAGCAGGGCGACTCATCGCCTCACCTGGGAAATGCAAGGGGGAAGGGAATCCCTTTTCCTAGCCAGAGGAACTGAGACACACAACACCTGGAAAATCGGGTAACTCCCACCCCAATACTGCGCTGTACAAAGGGTCTTAGCAAAGGGGCACATCAGGATATTATATCCCATACCTGGCCAGGAGGGTCCCCGGCCGGTGGAGCTTCGCTCATTGCTAGCACCGCAGTCTGTGATCCAGCTGCAAGGCAACAGCAAGGCTGGGGGAGGGGTGCCCACCATTACTGAGGCTTAAGTAGGTAAACAAAGCTGCTGGGAAGCTCGAACTGGGTGGAGCTCACAGCAGCTCAAGGAGCCCTGCCTGTCTCTGCAGACTCCACCTCTGGGGACAGGGCACAGCTAAACAACAACAACAACAACAAAAACAAAGCAGCAGAAACCTCTGCAGACGCAAAGGACTCTGTCTGACAGCTTTGAAGAGAGCAGTGGATCTCCCAACACAGAGGTTGAGATCTGAGAACGGACAGACTGCCTGCT
>NW_022311640.1:0-8858 GCF_002776525.5 Piliocolobus tephrosceles | reverse complement strand
GTAGATACGTATTTGTGTAGATGCATATGTGTATACATGCATTTATACGTGTATGTGCAAATTTATCTTGCATATGTATATATTTATTTACGTGTGTATACATGTATTTGTATATATGGGTATGTGTGCACATATGTGTGCATGCATGTATACCTGCGCATGTGTATATACGTGTATACCTGTTGTGTCTATGTTTATGTATGTCATGCCCATAATCCCAGCGCTCTGGGTGGCTGAGGCGGGTGGATCACCTGAGGTCAGGAGTTTGAGGCCAGCCTGGCCAATATGGTGAAACTCCGTCTCTACTGAAAATACAAAAATTAGCCAGGCATGATGGCGGGTGCCTGTAATCCCAGCTACCTGGGAGGTTGAGGCAGGAGAATGGCTTGAACCTGGAAGGCGGAGGTTGCAGTGAGCCGAGACGGCACCGCTGCACTCCAGCCTGGGCAACAGAGCAAGACTCTGTCTCAAAAAATATAAAAGAAAAGAAAATAGAATAATAAAACAAAATAAAATGACACACCAAATATCAGGTTAAAAATACAAAGTCCAGGCTGGGCGTGGTGGCTCATGCCTGTAATCTCAGCACTTTGGAAGGCCGAGGTGGGTGGATCACAAGGCCAAGAGATCAAGACCATCCTGGCCAATGGGGTTAATCTCTACTAAAAATACAAACATTAGCTGGGCGTGGTGGGGGGCGCCTGTAGCCACAGCTACTCGGGAGGCTGAGGCAGGAGAATCGCTGGAACCTGGGAGGCCGAGGTTGCAATGAGCCGAGATCACGCCGTTGCACTCTGGCCTGGTGACAGAGAGAGACTCTGTCTCAAAAAAATGAAATAAAATAAAAATAAAAAATAAAATAATAAGAAAGAAAAGAAAATAACATGACACAGCAAATAACAGGTTAAAAATAGAAAGTTGTGGCAGAAATTCAGGTGCTTGGCCTCTGTCTCGAAATCTGGCTGCAGCTATAAAACATCATCTGAAAATTTTTTGCCTGTATTTTCAACCAGATACACGTTTGCCTTCCTATCCCCTCCAGGGAGGGGAGCACAACTGACTTTATTTTATTTTCATCTCAATGACTGATAGCATGTATTTTGCACCTCCCTTCCCGCCCAGACCTACCTTATAATAGATGCTGTGGGTGACTAAACACCATCCTTTCGGCTCCCAGCCTTGAAATAAAAGGTGGGTTGCCGACGGATGTCTGCCAGCGTGATATAATTTGAGCCTTGTTGTTTCAGGGAAGTTTTCTCCCTGCATCACCTGAAAACAAACAAACAAAAAAAGGTGGGTTGTGGAGGAAGGAGACCGGTGCTGTCTCCATTCATATCTGTGTCACTTTATCTACCAGGCGGATTTGCATTTGGGGACATTTGCACCTGCCCGGAGTGCCTGGTTCACAAAAGAAACGGTAAAGTGTAATCTTCTGAGTTGACAATGATGTATGGCTCTGGAGAAAAGCACTATTCAGAAATTCTCCTGCAAAAGCCTTTCTCCGACCCTCTACATGACTTCGCACGTCAAGACATGCACGGTCGTGTCTCCGGACGCCAGCAAACTCGCGGCCACCTCATTCCACGAGGACTCGAGCCAGACTCATGGCAGCCAGCGACAAAACGCCGTTCCCGGAGGCTTCGCAGTTCTCCTTTGCACAGAGCCTGGGAGCCTCTGAGTGACTTCAGAGGGGAGTCAGGGCTGGCACCAACGATGCCCTCCGATCTAGAGGACACATCCTCCGGTTGGGAAATGGCCCCAGTTCTCCCTCTTAAGCGACTGACTTGAATTAGGATTTGTTTTTTCTCCTTCCTTCCTTCCTTCCTTCCTTCCTTCCTTCCTTCCTTCCTTCTTTTTCCTTCCTTTCTTCTCTCTCTTTCCTTCCTTCCTTCCTTCTTTCTCGTTCTCTCTTTCTTTCTTTCTTTCTTTCTTTCTTTCTTTCTTTCTGTCTGTCTTTCTTCCTGATGTCTCCCTCTTAAGCTACTGATTTGAATTAGGATTTATTTTTTCTCTTTCTTTCCTTCCTTCCTTCCTTCTCTCTCTTGCCTTCTTTCCATCCTTCCTTCTCTCTTTCCTTCTTTCCTTCCTTCCTTCACTCCTTCTCTCCATTTCTTTCTTTTTCTTTCTTCTTTCTTTCTTTTTCTTTCTTCTTTCTTTCTTTCCTTCCTTCCTTCCTTCTCTTTCCTTCTTTCCATCCTTCCTTCTCTCTCTTTCCTTCTTTCCATCCTTCCTTCTCTCTCTTTCCTTCCTTCCTTCCCTCTTTCTCTCCCTTTCTTTTTCTTTATTCTTCTTTCTTTCCTTCCTTCCTTCTTTCCTTCCTTCCTTCAACCCCCTCCCTCCCTCTTTCCCCCTCTCTTTCTCTCTCTTTCCTTTCTCTTCTTTCTTTCTTTCGTTCGTTCGTTCATTTTTCGTTCTTTGTTCTTTCGTTCTTTTTTTCTTCTTTTTCTTTCTGCTTTTGCAGTAAGCTACTTGTTACCACTTGTCCAAAGATTTAGGGAACCTGGCCAGGCATGGTGGCTCACACCTGTCACCCCAGAACTTTAGAAGCGGGGAAGATTGCTTGAGTCTAGGAGTTCCCAACCAGGCTGGGCAACATAGTGAGACTCTCCCTCTATGCAAAAAAATTACAAAATTAGCTGAGCATGGTGGTGCACACCTGTAGTCCCAGTGACTCAGGAGGCTAAAATGGGAGGACTGCTTGAACCTGAGAGGTAGAGGCTGCAGTGAGCTAAGATCGTGCCACTGCACTCCAGCCTGGGCAATAGAGCAGGACCCCATCTCTTAATAATAATAATAGTTATTATTATTATTATGCTTCTCAGGGAGTATATTATTACTGTATTATAAAATATATTATAATATATACCATATTATAATATATGATATAATATATAAATATGGTATATATTATTATATTAAATATTATATATTATTATATAATGTAAATATTGTATAAAATAGTATATAATTAATATATCAATATAATATGTTAATATATTAATAACTATATGTTAATCATATGTTTTATATTATATATTAACATACTGAAATGAGTAATTAAATATATTATATATTAATATGTTAATTACAATATATTAATAATATACTATTATTAATATTATTATATATTGGCCCAGTGCAGTGGCTCACGCCTGCAATCCCAGCACGTTGGGAAGCCGAGGTGGACAGGTCACCTGAGGTGGGCAGTTCAAGACCAGCCTGACCAACATGGGGAAACCCGTCTCTACTAAAAATACAAAATTAGCCGGGCATGGTGGTGCATGCCTGTAATCCCAGCTACTCCGGAGGCTGAGGCAGGAGAATCGCTTGAACACGGGAAGCAGAGGTTATGGTGAGCTGAGATCGCACCACTGCACTCCAGCCTGGGCAACAAGAGCGAAACCCCATTTCAAAAAGCATATATATACATAATTATATGTTAATATTATTGTAGTAATGTTATCATATAATAATATATTATGTAATTATTTTATTAATTATAAAATTATTCTGTTATAAATTATATTTATTACGTAATTATTTTATTATTATAAAATTATTTTATTATAAATATATTTATTATATAATTATTTTATTAATCATTATAAAATTATTTTGTTATAAATTATATTTATTATATAATTATTTTATTATTATAAAATTATATTATTATAAATTATATTTATTATATAATTATTTTATTAATAATTATAAAATTTTGCTATAAATTATATTTATTATATAATTATTTTATTGTTATAAAATTATTTTATTATAAATTATATTTACTATAAAATTGTATTTATTATAAAAGTATGCTTATAAAATTGTTTTATTATAAATTATATTTATTATAAAATTATGTTTATTATAAAATTGTTTTATTATAAATTATATTTATTATTAAATTATTTTATTATAAATTATATTTATTATATAATTATTTTATTATAAATTATATTTGTTATATAATTATTGTAAAATTATTTTATTAAGTATTATAAAATACTATTTTATAATTATAAATACGATTTTATAATTATAAATACTATTTTATAAATACTATTTTGTAATTATAAGATATCATTATACTATTATTATACGAAACAGCAGCAGAAGGCAAGGATATTTAAAGATGTTTTATGCGGTACAATGAGTCTCCAAAACACAGAGCCACCTCCAGGATAGGAAAGCTCCCACCTCCAGCTCCCTGAAGTGCCCAGAGCCGCCCCCTTCCCGGACAATCGTCCCACGGACACCCGTGACAGAGATGGTACACGCTTGTCCTGATCCGGGCGCCTTAACTTTCTGTCACTCTCTAATCATTCGGAAGATTCCCAAACCACAGTGTCAAAGGTGTTGGAGCCAGAGCGACTCCCCCTTGAACAGGGTAACATGAAGCTGAGACTTTCTGGGCTGCATTCTCAGAAGGTTAAAGGCTTTTTTTTTTTTTTTTTGAGATGGAGTCTTGCTCAGTTGCCCAGGCTGGAGTGCAATGGCACGATCTCAGCTCACTGCAACCTCCACCCTCCCGGGTTCAAGCGATTCTCCTGCCTCAGCCTCCTGAATAGCTGGGATTACAGGCACCTGCCACCATGCCCCGCTAATTTTGTATTTTTAGTAGAGACGAGGTTTCACTATGGTGGCCAGGCTGGTCTTGAACTCCTGACCTCGTCATCCACCTTGGCCTCCCAAAGTGCTGGAATTACACCACACCCTGGTAACTTTGTATTTTTAGTAGAGACGGGATTTCTCCATGTTGGTCAGGCTGGTCTCGAACTCACGACCTCAGGGGATCCGCCTGACTCGGCTTCCCAGGGTTAAGACATTCCAAGCCACAGGATGAGATAGGAGGTTGGCACACGATACAAATCGTAAAGACGTTGCTGATAAAACAGCTGGCCGTGAAGAAAGCTGCACAAATCCCACCAAAACCAAGATGGTGAGGAAAGTAACCTCAGGTCGTCCTCACTGCTCATTATACACTAATTCTAACGCATCCGCTGCTTAAAGACATGCCAAGCCAGCGCCAGGACAGTTTACAGAGTCATAGGCACGCCAGGAAGTTACCCTGTATGGCCTCAAAACAGGAGGCGTGAGGCCACGGGATGTGGCTCACGCCTGTCATCCCAGCACTTTGGGAGGCCGAAGCAGGCGGATCACCTGAGGTCAGGAGATCGAGCCCAGCCTGGCTAACACGGTGAAACCCCGTCTCTACTAAAAATACAAATAAGTAGCCGGGCTTGGTGGCAGGTGCCTGTAATCGCAGCTACTCAGGAGGCTGAGGCAGGAGAATCGTTTGAACCCGGGAGGCGGAGCTTGCGGTGAGCCCAGACGGCACCACTGCACTGCAGCCTGGGCGACAGAGCGAGACTCCGTCTCAAAAAAGAAAAACAAACAAACTGAAAAAAAACCAGGAGGTATGAATGATCCAACCCTTGTTTAGCATGTCATCAAGAAATCATCATATAAATGGGCACTCAGCAGGTCTCCAGGCTGGTCTGTCTGTGCAGTGGACATTGTTTTATTCCTCTTTTTTTTTTTTTTTTGAGGTGGAGTTTTTGCTCTTGTTACCCAGGCTGGAGTGCAATGGCGCGATCTCGGCTCCCTGCAACCTCTCCGCCTCCCTTGTTTAAGCGATCCTCCTGCCTCAGCCTCCCGAGTAGCTGGGATTACAGGCACCTGCCACCACAGCCGGCTAATGTTTGTATTTTTAGTAGAGACGGAGTTTCACCATGTTGGCCAGGCTGGTCTCGATCTCCTGACCTCCAGTGATCCGCCTGCCTTGGCCTCGCAAAGTGTTGGGATTACAGGCGTGAGTCACCGCGCCCGGCCCCTCTATTTCCTTACTAAACTTTCTTTCTCTTTGCACCGTGGACTCACCGTGAATTCTCTTGCGTGAGATCCAAGCACCCTCTGTTGAGGTCTGGACTGGGAGACGTGTCCGGTAACAGACGGACATCAGTGTCCTGGATCCAAATGAAACCACACAGAAAACGAATCAAACTGCAGCCTGAAACCCAGATCCTGACGCTCCAACGGCGGCTTCCCCCAGGACAAGCACACCCTGACCCTCACATGCTGGCTCCTTTCCCCTGCCCCCTCTTTTCTTTCAGAGTTCCTTTCTTCATCCTTTTCAAATGCATGTTAAGTCTCTTAAACGGATGAGTGAGCCTTTTGCCTGTGGTGCGGCCAGGAATGTCTCCTCCAGGACCCGGGAACCACCTCTTTGAAATGTGATCTTTAAGGAGAAAAAAAAAAAAAAAAAAAACAATGCTTCACCTCCCCGTTTCTAGGAAGGATCAGAGTCAAACCTCAGCCGGTTTTGCAAATTCACATCCAGTCCCCTAGATAGGAGAAATCATGTTTCTCTTGAGAACACGAATGGCACAGGTTTTGTTTTTTTTTTTTCGGTGGGGGGGGTTTGTGCTCAGCTCCACAGAAAGGCGACCTTCTCTCTGTGTTTGCACCTCTTCCCGGGTCAGCTGTGATGTACCTCTCTTTTTGGTTTCATAATATTTAAATAACAAAACTGGGGCCGGGCGCAGGGGCTCACGCCTGTCATCCCAGCACTTTGGGAGGCCGAGGTGGGCGGATCTCCTGAGGTCAGGAGTTCGAGACCAGCCTGGCCCACATGGTGAAAGCGTGTCTCTACTAAATACAAAAAATTAGCTGGGCGTGGTGGTGGGTGCCTGTAGTCTCAGCTACTCAAGAGACTGAGGCAGGAGAATCGCTTGAACCCGGGAGGCGGAGGTTGCAGTGAGCTGAGATTGCACCATTGCAGTACAACCTAGGCGTAAGAGTGAGACTCTGTCTCAAATAATAATAATAGTAGTAATAATAATAATAATAATAATAATAATAATAATAATAATAATAAAACTGTATAAATGAATAAGCCAAAGCTTGACTTTTCCCTGCCCCCCATCCTATTCCTAAAAAAGAGAGCTACTAAGATCAAAAAAAAAAAAAGCTACGTACCTCCCTCACGAGGTATTTCCTTATGGGCAAAGGACACAGAGCACTGAAAGGCACCCTGTGCTTACTGAGATCAATGCATATCGGATTGTCTTCTTTGGAGACGCTAACCACAAACTCAAAAGATGGTCAGGCGCGGTGGCTCACACCTGTCATCCCAGCACTTTGGGAGGCCGAGGTGGGAGGGTCACCTGAGGTCAGGAGTTCAAGACCAGCCTGGCCAACATGGTGAAACCCCATCTCTACTAAAAATACAAAAATTAGCCAGGCGTGGTGGTGTGCACCTGTCATCCCAGCTACTTGGGGGGCTGAGGCAGGAGAATCGCCTGAGGTCAGGAGTTCGAGACCAGCCTGGTCTACATGGTGAAACCCCATCTCTACTAAAAATACAAAAATTAGCCGGGCGTGGTGGCAGGTGCCTGTCATCCCAGCTGCTCAGGAGGCTGAGGCAGGAGAATCACTTGAACCCGGGAGGCGGAGGTTGCAGTGAGCCGAGATTGTACCATTGTACTCCAGCCTGGGTGACAGAGCGAGACTCCGTCTCAAAGAAAAACAAATAAATAAAATAAATAATAATAATAATAAAGACTAAGGGAGACTTCTAAGGGTCAGGACAAGAATAAATACCTTGGAATATTAATATCCATTTCATGAAGGCTGAGTGTAAATGCCCCTTTTCAAACAAAACAATACCGGCCGGGCGCGGTGGCTCACGTCTGTCATCTCAGCCATTTGGGAGGCCGAGGCCGGTGGATCACGAGGTCGAGAGATCGAGACCATCCTGGCCAACATGGTGAAACCACGTCTCTACTAAAAATACAAAAAATTAGCCGGGTGTGCTGGCGGGCGCCTGTAATCCCAGCTACGTGGGAGGCTGAGGCAGGAGAACTGTTTGAACCCGGGAGGCGGGGGTTGCAGTGAGCTTACGTTGCACCTCTGTACTCCGGCCTGGGCGACTGTATGAGACTCCATCTCAAAAAGAAACAAAAAACAAAAAGAAAAGAAAAGAAAAGAAAAATGGCAAAATAGTCCGGGCATGGTGACTGGCACCTGTCATCCCAGCCCTTTGGGAGGTTGAGGCAGGTGGATCACCTGAGGTCAGGAGTTCGAGACCAGCCTGGCCAACATGGTGAAACCCCGTCTCTACTAAAAATACAAAAAATTAGCCGGGAGTGCTGGCAGGTGCCTGTATTCCCACCTACGTGGGAGGCTGAGGCAGGAGAATTGTTTGAACCCGGGAGGCGGAGGTTGCAGTGAGCCGAGATCGTACCACTGCACTCCAGCCTGAGTGACAAAGCAAGACTTCGTGTCAAAAAATAAAAATAAAAAAGAAACCCAAAAGAATGCAACTATTTATATTGCTGCTACCTATAGCCTGGAATCCCCTCTCCACTTTGTCCCGCCTTTTTTGAGACGGACTCTCGCTCTGTGGCCCAGGCTGGAGTGCAGTGGTGCAATCTCGGTTCACTGCAACCTCCACCTCCCGGGTTCACGCCGTTCTCCCGCCTCAGCCTCTCGAGTCGCTGGGATGACAGGCACCCGCCACCACGTCTGTCTCAAAAGAAAAAAAGAAAGAAACCCTGGAGAAAAAAAAATCAGGACGGTTCACGGAGGCACCGCTGCTACGCACATATCTTCTTTGGAGCGAGGATCAATTTTAAATGATCACAAGAAGAGATTTTCGGCCGGGCGCGGTGCCTCAAGCCTGTAATCCCAGCACTTTGGGAGGCCCAGGCGGGCGGATCACAAGGTCAGGAGATCGAGACCATCCTGGCTAACACGGTGAAACCCCGTCTCTACTAAAAAATACAAGAAACTAGCCGGGCGAGATGGCGGCGCCTGTAGTCCCAGCTACTCGGGAGGCTGAGGCAGGAGAATGG
>NW_022311639.1:0-4157 GCF_002776525.5 Piliocolobus tephrosceles | reverse complement strand
TGTAAGGTGCTTAGCATAGTCTCTGATTGATAAAAACCTGTTTGATAGGAAAGAGGCAAGTAGAGGCCCAACAGCAGACCCCAAAGTGAAGATACACTGGAAACGAGTAGAGGGGGATTGTCTTTCAACGCAGCTCGAGTCTAATGGTTGAATAAAACTTCCTGATGATCAAAAAAAAAAAAAAAAAGAAAACTATGGTGTAACTCTGTGAGATGAATTCACACATCACAAAGACATTTCTCAGAAAGTTTCTTTCTAGGTTTTTTCTGAAGATATTTCCTTATTCACCATATATTTCAATGCAATCCAAAATATCCCTTTCTCATTCCTCAAAAACAATGCTATGAAACTGCTTGATGAAAAGAATAGTGTACTCTGTGAGATGAATTAACACATCAAAAAGCTCTTTCTCAGGATGTTTCTTTCTGGTTTTTGTGTGGGGATATTTTCTTTGTCACCATAAAATTCAATATGCTCTGAAATATCCCATTGCAGACTCCAAGAAAACAGTGTTGGCAAACTGCTCAATGAAAAGAACAGTGTAACCCTGTAAGATGAATGCACACATCACAAAGGACTTTCTCAGGATACTTCTTTCCAGTTTTTCTCTGAGGATATTTCTGTTGTCACAATAAGCTTCAATGGGCTCTGAAATATGCCTTTTCATATTCCAAAGAAGTAGTGTTAGCATACTGCTCAATTAAAGGAACAGTGTAACTCTGTGACATGAATTCACACATCACAAAGCAGTTTCTCAGAAACTGTCTTTTTGGTTTTTGTCAGAGGATATTTCCTTTGTTACCATAGACTTCAATATGCTCACAAATATCCTATTGCAGATTTCACGAAAACAGTGTTATCAAACTATTCATTGTAAAGTACTGTGTAACTCTGTGAGATGGATTCATACATCACAAAGCAGTTTCTCAAGAAGCTTCTTTCTCATTTTTTTCTGATGATATTTTTTTTTCACTATAGAGGTCAAAGTGCTCCCAAATATCCCTTTGCAGATTCCATGAAAACAATATTAGGAAACTGATTCATGAAAAGGAATGTGTAACCCTGTGAGAAGAATTCACACATCACAAAGAACTTTCTCAGAAAGCTTCTTTCTCATTTTTATCTGATGATATTTCCTTTGTCAACACAGGATTCAATGGGATGCAAATATGTCTTCTCAGAATCCCCAAAAACAGTGTTACCAAAGATCCATGAAAAGAATTGTGCTACTGTGTGAGATGAATTAACACATCCCAAAGTGGTTTCTCAGAAACCTTCTTTGGGTTTTTATTTGAGGGTATTACCTATGTCACCATAGACTTTAATGCACTCCCAAATATCCTAATGCAGATTCCACAAAAACAGTGTTACCAAACTGCTCAGTGAAAAGAACCATGTAACTGTGTTAGATAAATTCACACATAACAAATAACTTTTTCAGAAAGCTTCTTTCTAGGTATAATCCGAGGATATTTCCTTTGTCAACACAGGCTTTAATGCAATCCAAATATGCCTTCTCAGATTCCCCAAAAAGAGTGTTACCAATGATCCATGGAAAAAATTGTGCAACACTGTGAGATGAATTAACATCATAAAGTGGTTTCTTACAAAGCTTCTTTTGGGTTTTTATCTGAGGGTATTATTTATGTCACCATAGACTTTAAGTCACTCCCAAATATCTTACTGGAGACTCCACAAAACCAGTGTTACCAAACTGCTCAATGAAAAGAACCATGTAACTGTGTGAGATGAATTCACACATCACAAACTACTTTCTCAGAAATCTTCTTTCTAGTTTTTTTCTGATGACACTTCCTTTCTCAATACAGTCTACAATGCAATCCAAATATGCCTTCTCAGATTCCCCGAAAACAGTGCTACTAATGATCCATGAAAAGAATTGTGCAACTCTATGAGACGAATTAACACATCACAAAGCTGTTTCTCAGAATGCTTCTTTTTCATTTTTAGCTGAGGATATTTCCTTTTTCACTATAGGCCTCAATGTGCTCACAAATACCCCTTTGCAGGTTCCACGTAAACAGTGTTACAAAACTGCTCCATGAAAAGAAAGGTGCAACTCTGTTGATGAATTCACACTTCATAAAGAACCTTCTCAGAAATCTTCTTTCTAGTTTTTGTCTGAGAATATTTCCTTTGTCACCATGGACTTCAATGTAATTCAAAATATCCCTTCTCAGAGTCCCCAAAAACATTGCTGCCAAAGTGCTCCATGAAAACAGTGTTGTAACTCTGTGAGATTAATTCACACATCACAAAGCTGTTTTTCAGAAAACTTCTTTCTAGTTTTTATCTGGGGATATTTCCTTTTCACTATATTCCTGAATGTGCGCCCAAATATCCCATTGCAGATTAAACAAGAAAAGTGTTAGCAAATTTCTCAATGAAAAGAAAGTTGTAACTCTGTAAGAAGAATTCACATATCACAAAGTAGTTTGTCAGAAAGCTTATTTTTAGTTTTTATCTGAGGATATTTCCTTTGTCACCATAATCTTCAATGCGCTCCTCTGTATCCCACTGCAGAATCCAAGAAAACAGTGTTAGCAAACTGCTGAGTAAAAAGTACAGTGTAACTCCGTGAGATGAATTCTCATATCAAAAAGCAGTTTCTCAGAATGCCACTTTCTAGTTTTTATCTGAGGATAATTGCTTTTTCAGCATAGGCCTCAATTCCCTCTGAAATATACTTCTGGAGATTCCAATGAAACAGTGTTTGAAAACTGCGCAATGGAAAGAAAAGTGTAACACTATGAGATGAATTCTCACATCACAAAGCAGTTTCTCAGAATACTTCTTTTTGTTTTTTATCTGAGGATATTTAGTTTTTCACTGTAGGCCTCAATTCGCTCCCAAATATCCCCTTGAAGATTACACAAAAACAGTTTTAGCAAACTGTTCCATGGAAAGAAAGTTGTAACTCTGTAAGATAAACTCACATATCACAAAGAACTTTCTCCAAAAGCATCTTTCTGTATTTATCCGAGTTATTAACTTTTCAACATAGGCTTCAATATGATCCAAATTATCCCTTCTCATATTCTCCTAAAACAGTGCTACCAAACCACTCCTTGAAAAAAATCGTGTAACTCTGTAAGATGAATTAACACACTACAAATCAATTTCTCAGAAAGCTTCTTTCCATTTTTTTGTGTGAGGATATTTCCTTTGTCACAATAAGCTTCATTGAACTCTGAAATATCCCATTGCAGATTCCAGGAATCTGAAATATCCCATTGCACATTCTAAGGAAACAGTGTTAGCATACAGCTCAATTAAAGTGTAACTCTGTGAGATGAATTCACACATCACAAAGCTGTTTCTCAGAAAGCATCTTTGGTTTTTTATCAGAGGATATTTCCTTTGTCACCATAGGCTTCAAAGCGCTCCCAAATATCCTATTGCAGATTCCATGAAAAGAGTCTTATGATACTGCTCAATGTAAAGAATGGTGTAACTCTGTGAGATGAATTCACAGATAACAAAGTAGTTTCTCAGAAACCTCCTTTCTCATTTTTTTTCTGTTGTCATTTCCTTTTTCACTATAGGCCTCAAAGTGCTCCCAAATATCCGTTTGCAGATTCCATGAAAACAATGTTAGGAAACTGATTCATGTAAGGGAATGTGTAACTCTGTGAGATGAATTCACACATCACAAAGAACTTTCTCAGAAATCTTCTTTCTCGTTTTTATCTGAGGATATTTCCTTTGTCACTATATTCCTGAATGTGTGCCCTTATATTAGAGTGTAGATTAAATGAAAAAAGTGTTAGCAATCTTCTGAATGAAAAGAACAGTATAATTCTGTGAGATGAATTTATACATCACAAAATATTTTCTCAGAAAACTTATTTTTAGTTTTTTAGGTCTTTAGTTTAGTTTCTAAACAGCAAAAGAAACTACCATCAGAGTGAACAGGCAACATACAGAATGGGAGAAAATTTTTGCAATCTACTCATCGGACAAAGGGCTAATTTCCAGAATCTACAAAGAACTCAAACCAATATACAAGAAAAAAACAAACAACCCCATCCAAAAGTGGGGAAAGGATATGAACAGACATTTCTCAAAAGAAGACATTCATACAGCCAACAGACACATGAAAAAATGCTCATTATCACTCGCCATCAGAGAAATGC
>NW_022311636.1:0-8948 GCF_002776525.5 Piliocolobus tephrosceles | reverse complement strand
TCAAAAAAAAAAAAAAAAAAAAAAAAATCATTTACTACCCATCTAAAACATCCACACTCTGGATGACAGGGAAATCACTCTGTGATTGACTATGCACATTAATAAACTTGTCTGCCTTGTCTCCTCTTTTTTTTTTTTTTTTTTTTTTTGAGATCAAATTTCGCTCTTTTTGCCCAGGCTGGAGTGCAATGGCGTGATCTCTGCTCTCCGCAACCTCTGCCTCCCAGGTTCAAGTGATTCTCCTGCCTCAGCTTTCTGAGTAGCTGGGATTACAGGCACCTGACATCACACCCAGCTAATTTTGTATCTTTAGTAGAAACGGGGTTTCACCATGTTGACCAGGCTGGTCTTGAACCCTTGATCTCAGGTGGTCCGCCCTCCTCGGCCTCCCAAAGTGATGGAATTATAGGCGTGAGCCACAGCACCTGGTGCCTTTTCTCGTCTTAATCTGCCTTTTGTCAACTGATTTTCGTGAACCTTCAGAGAGCAAAGGAAAGTTTTCCCTTCGCACAAGGAGTCACTTGAGCCTTCACCAGCTTTGAGAGATTATTGGCATAATAGGCTTCCCCATTGCCCCCAATCAAATGTGAGGTTGGGGTACAGAGGTGAGCCTAGAATCCACGATCTAGGGCTCCAGTGCAGGTCCTATATTGTGAGTGTGGCCTGTGGGGAGAGCTGATCACGTCCTGTCTGCTGCTTCTGCAGCTTCTTTTGGGGCATCAGGGTCCCCAGAAATCAGAGACTCAACAAAGCGTGGAAATACAGGGCAGTCCACACAGAATGAACCTGAAGACCCAGCACCAAGCTCAGTGATATGGTGTTATGGTTAACAACAGGGAGGCATGGTATTCATGCTCATATGGGCAAGCAAAGTGTCAACAGGCCTGTGAGACCAAAGACAGAGTCAGCTACTCCCAGCAATCAGGAATTGGTGCACCGACCTAAAAGTTCCAAAAGTGAGTGCAGATCACACATCCTGAGAGGCTTGTTAAAATGGCAGACTCCCCCAGACTCACCATTGGGTGTTCAGAATCAAGGCCCCAGGTAATTCTGCTTCTACCTGCCGCTGACCAAACTTAGAAAAACTCAAAGTTGTTGAGGGTTCTCTGAGCAAAATTCTTGGTCACCTGATTGTACAGTACAGAGGCTAGCTCAGAAATAGGAACCCAGGCTCTGCAAACAGCAGCTGGAGTTACACAGCCAGTCCTGCCTATGGGGTGTGAAAAAGCTAAGGGTCATGCAGCAACTACCTTATTTATCATATCTGTGACAATTATGGAGCATATGCGTATAGATAACGTATGTATGAACATATTCAGACATGTATACAATTGTAAACCCAAAAGTGCACAAATAGGCATTCTTTTTTTTTTTTTTTTTTTATACAGAATCTTGCTCTGCCATACAGGCTAGAGTACAGTGCCACATCATGGCTCACTGCAGCCTTGACCTCCCAGGTTCAAGAAATCCTCCCACCTCAGCCTCCATGAGTAGCTGGGACTACAGGTGTGTGTCACAGTGCCGAGCTAATTTTTAAGTTTTTCATAGAGATGGGATCTTGCTATGTTATCCAGGCTGGTCTCAAACTCCCAGGCTCAAGTGATCCTCTTGCCTCAGCCTCCCAAAGTGCTAGGATTACAGGCCTGAGTCACTACACCTGGCCAAGTATTCTTTTTTTAAAAAAGTTATGTTATTAATATTATACTTTCAAAATGTTAAGTAGTATAAAAATATTGGCCAGGCACAGTGGCTCACGGGCCGGACACGGTGGCTCACACCTGTAATCCCAGCACTTTGGGAGGCTGAGGCAGGCAGATCACCTGAGGTCAGGAGTTCGAGACCAGCCTGGCATACATAGCAAAAGTCCATCTCTACTAAAAATACAAAATTAGCCAGGTGTGGTGGCACATACCTGTAATCCCAGCTACTCAGGAGGCTAAGGCAGAAGAATCACTTGAACCTGTGAGGCAGAGGTTCCAGTGAGCAGAGATCGCACCATTGCACTGTAGCCTGGGCAACAGAGCAAGACTGATTCCAAAAAAAAAAAAAAATTGTTAATAGCCACACACAGTGAGACCCTCATCTCTACAATTACAAAATTAGCTGGGCATGGTGGTATATACCAATAGCTCCAGCTGCTTGGGAGGCTAAGATAGGATGATCACTTGAGCCCAGGAGTTCAAAGCTACAGTGAGCTATGACAGCAACACTGCATTTCAGCCTGGGAGACAGAGCAAGACCTTGTCTCAACAACAACCAAAAAAAAGTTAGTTAATAATTAACACTTCACAGAACAATGTGGCAAGTCCAATTACTGACCAGTTTATTGTTTCTAACTCTTTTTTAGGATTCAGTTTTTTTTTGTTTTGTTTTTTTGTTTTTTTTTTTTTGAGAGAGAGATTCTCACTCTGTTGCCCAGGCTGTAGTGCAGTGACATGATATCGGCTCACTGCAACCTCCACCTCCCTGGTTCAAGTGATTCTCCTGCCTCAGCATCCCGAGTAGCTGGGACTACATGGACTTGCCACCATGCCTGGCTAATTTTTGTATTTTTAGTAGAGATGGGGGTTTCACCACGTTGGCCAGACTGGTCTCGAACTCCTGACCTCAAGTGATCCACCCATCAGCCTCCCAAAGTGCTGGGATTACAGGCGTGAGTCACCATGCCCGGCCAATTCAGATTTTCTTAGAGCATAATACTTACTAATATAGACAAGATAAACTTCTGTAGCCCATCTTTTAAAATATTTATTGAAATATTTCAATACATAAAATTCACCCACTTAAAGTATACAATCCATGGCTTTAGTGTATTCACAGATTTTTGCAACCATCAACATAAATTAAGTATAGAACATGTTTATCACCCTATTCCCATTAGCAATCACTTCCCATTTCTCTTGGCAAGAACTCATCTACTTTTTGTCTCTATGGATGTCCTAGCCTGGACATTTCATTTAAATGAAATCTTTGGGACTGGCTTCTTTCACTTATGTTTTCAAGGTTCATCCATGTTGTAGCAAGTGTTAGTACTTTATTACTTTTTATGGCTGAATAATATTCCATTGTATGAATCCACTTCATTCATCAGTTGTTGTATATTTAGGTTGCTTCTATTTTGGCTGTTATGAATAATGCTGGCATGTGCATTCATTACAACTTTTTTGTGGACATGTATTTTCAATTCTCTTGGGTATATTGTAAATTGCTGGGTCATATGGTAACTCTTTGTTTAACTTTTTGTTTTGTTTTTTTTGAGACAGGGTCTCACTCCTTCACCCAGCTTGGAGTGCAGTGGCACAATTTTGGCTCATTGCAACCGCTGCCTCCTGAGTTCAAGTGATTCTCCTGCCTCGGTCTCCCAAGTAGCTGGGACTACAGGTGCACGCCACCATGCCCAGTTAATTTTGGTATTTTTAGTAGAAATGGGGGTTTCACTATGTTGGCCAGGCTGGTCTCAAACTCCTGACCTTGGGTGATCTACCCGCCTCAGCCTCCCAAAGTGCTGGGATTATAGGTGTGAGCCACCATGCCCAGCTGTGTTTAACTTTTTGAACAAACTGTTTTCCACAGTGTCTGAACTGCTCCACAGTGCTATTGGTAATGAGTGAGAGTTCCAACTTCCCCACATTCTTACCAAGACTTAGTATTTTCCCTTTTTTAATTTTTAAATTATAGCCATCCCAGGGGGTACCAAGTGATACCTCATTGTTGTTTTGATTTGCATTTTCCTAATAAGTAATGATCCTGAGCATCTTTCTTGTGCTTATTGGCCATGTGTATATCTTTTTGGGGACGTGTCTATTCAGATCACTTGCCCCCTTTTTTTTCCTTTCTTTTTTCCCTTTGTTAGAGTTAATTTTTTGCTTATGAAATAATTCAGGCCAGGCACGGTGGCTCACGCCTGTAATCCCAGCGCTTTGGGAGGCCGAGACGGGCGGATCACGAGGTCAGGAGATCGAGACCATCCTGGCTAACACGGTGAAACCCCGTCTCTACTAAAAATACAAAAAAAAAAAAAAAACTAGCCGGGCGAGGTGGCGGGCGCCTGTAGTCCCAGCTACTCCAGAGGCTGAGGCAGCAGAATGGCGTAAACCCGGGAGGCGGAGCTTGCAGTGAGCTGAGATAACGCCGCTGCACTCCAGCCTGGGCGACAGAGCAAGACTCCATCTCAAAATATATATATATTTCAAACATATGGAAAATTATGGAGAATAATGTAGCAGACACCACATTACCTGCTCCATCAACATGAACCTTTCCCATATTTGCTTTAGAAGTGTTGTTGCTGGCCGGGCGCGGTGGCTCACGCCTGTAATCCCAGCACTTTGGGGGGCCGAGACGGGCGGATCACGAGGTCAGGAGATCGAGACCATCCTGGCTAACACGGTGAAACCCCGTCTCTACTAAAAAAACATACAAAAAACTAGCCGGGCGAGGTGGCGGGCGCCTGTAGTCCCAGCTACTCAGGAGGCTGAGGCAGGAGAATGGCGTAAACCCGGGAGGCGGAGCTTGCAGTGAGCTGAGATCCAGCCACTGCACTCCAGCCTGGGCGATAGAGCGAGACTCCGTCTCAAAAAAAAAAAAAAAAAAAAAAAGATAAGATCTTCATTACTCACAGCACAACAAGCAGCATGAGCTTCATGTTTGCCCTGCTTCCCCTTGTCCCCCAAGTCCCACAGGCGCTATGCCAAGGGGCACAGTTAGATGAGGTATACAAAGTGGGTTTGTTTCACAGCTGAAGAACCCCAAATTGAAAGAACATCAATAATTAATAAAGAAGAACTACAAACATATTTGCCCAAACTTTTCTCCAGAGTAATTACTTTTATCTGGACAGTAAATAAACCTGCCCTTTGCTCTGGAGATAGACACTATCTCCAGGCTGTTTCAAGGACAAACATCCTTAAAAAGATATAACTTTTTTTTTTTTTTTTTTTTTTTTTTAAGTATCTTTAAAACATAGGCACAGGGTCTCACCGTTTTGCCCAGGTTGGTCTCAAACTTCTGACCTCAGGCAATCCTCCTGCCTCAGCCTCCCAAAGTGTTGGGATTACAGGCATAAGCCAACATGCTGGCCTTTGTCTAACTCTTAAGATGTACAAATAGGCTGGGCACAGTAGCTTACACCTGTAATCTCAGCACTTGGTTTTTTTTGTTTTTTTTTTTTTTGAGATGGAGTTTCGCTCTTGTTGCCCAGGCTGGAATACAATGGCGCAATCTTGGCTCATGGCAACCTCCACCTCTCGGGATCAACTGATTCTCCTGCCTCAATCTCCCAAGTAGCTGGGATTACAGGTGCATGCCAATACACCTGGCTAATCGGGATTTTGCCATGTTGACCAGGCAGGTCTCGAACTCCTGACCTCAGGTGTTCCACCCACCTCGGTCTCCCAAAGTGCTGGGATTATAGGCATGAGCCACAGTACGCGGCCAATCTCAGCATTTTGGGAAGCCAAAGTGAGAGGATTGCTTGAGTCCAGGAGTTCAAGACCAACTTGGGCAACATAGTGGGACCCTGTCTCTACAAAAAATAAAAAATTAGCCAGGTGTGGTGTTACACACCTATAGTCCCAGCTACTCAGGAAGCTGAGGTGGGAGGATTGCTTGAGACTGGGAGGTTGAGGTTGTGGGGAGCCATGATTGTGCCACTGCACTTTAGCCAGGGTGACAAAGTGAGAACCTGTCTCAAAAAAAAAAAAAAGGAGGGGCAGGGGGAGGGATAACATTAGGAGATATACCTAATGTAAATGATGAGTTAATGGGTGCAGCACACCAACATGGTACATGTATATATATGTAATAAACCTGCACGTTGTGCACATGTACCCTAGAACTTAAAGTATAATAAAAAGTTAAAAAATAAAATGAACTTAAGAACTCAAAAAAAAAGAAATAAAAAGGCCCAGCACGGTGGCTCACGCCTGTAATCCAAGCACTTTGGGAGGCCGAGGAGGGTTGATCGCCTGAAATCAGGAGTTTGAGACCAGCCTGGCCAACATGGCGAAACCCTGTCTCTACTAAAAATACAAAAATTAGCCAGGCATGGTGGCAGATGCCTGGAATCACAGCTACTCCGGCGGCTGAAGCAGGAGAATCGCTTGAACCTGGGAGGCAGAGATTGCAGTGAGCCGAGATCATACTACTGCACTCCAGCCAGGGTGACAGAGCTAGACTCCATCTCAAAAAAAAAAAAAAAGTGTGCAAATATATGCAAGGCCTATGGAGAACTGTCTCTCCACATAGGTTGAGATTCTTTTTTCTTTTCTTTTTTTTTTTTCCATATGAGTATCTAATTGCTCCAGCAGAGTTTGTTGAAAAGACTATTCTTTCGCTCAATTGCCTTGGTAACTTTGTCAAAAATCAAGGAACCATATATATGTGTGAATCTACTTCTGGGCTCTGTATTCTGTTCCACTGATCTATGTGTCCTTGCTTTTGCTAATACCATATTGTGGCATTTGTTATTGTTGTTGTTGTTTGTTGTTTTTGAGATGGAGTTTCATTCTTGTTGCCCAGGCTGGAGTGCAATGGCGCTATCTTGGCTCACCGCAACCTCCTCCTGGGTTCAAGCGATTCTCCTGCCTCAGCCTCCCGGGTAGCTGGGATTACAGGCATGCACCACCATGCCCGGCTAATTTTGTATTTTTAGTAGAAATGGGGTTTCACCACGTTGGTCAGGCTGGTCTTGAACTCCTGACCTCAGGTGATCCACCAGCCTCGGCCTCCCAAAGTGCTGGGATTACAGGCATGAGCCACTGTGCCCAGCCTGTTTTTGTTTTTGAGATAGAGTCTTACTCTGTCACCCAGGCTGGAGTGCAGTGGCACAATCTTGGCTTACTCCAACCTCTGTCTCCCAGGTTCAAGTAATTCTCCTTCCTCAGTCTTGCAAGTAGCTGGGATTACAGATGTGCACCACCACAACTGGCTAATTTTTTTTTTTTTTTTTTTTGGTAGAGATGGTGTTTCTCCATGTTGGTCAGGCTGGTCTCGAACCCCTGACCTCAAGTGATCCACCTACCTCCTCAGCCTCCCAAAGTGCTGGGATTTCAGGCATGAGCCACCACACCCAACCCATACTGTGTTGATTACTATAGCTCATGAGTTTGCAAATGTAAAGGGTGGGCTACATATAATTCCTGCTACATACATGTTTTGTTTCCTTTTTCAGCCATTTAAAACTGGAAAAAGCAGTTTTAGCTTTTAAGCCCTGCAAAAACAGGCTGCAGGCTAACCTGCGGGCCAGTTTGCCAATCCTGCTTTAGATTTATAGTAAGTCTTAAAATCTGGTCATATGAGTTCTCCAAATATGTTCTTTTACAAAACTGTTTTGGCTGTTTTAGCTTTTGCTTTTTGATATAAATTTTAGTATCAGCTGGGCGCGGTGGCTCACGCCTGTAATCCCAGCACTTTGGGAGGGCGAGACGGGCGGATCAGGAGGTCAAGAGATTGAGACCATCTGGCTAACTCAGTGAAACCCCATCTCTACTAAAAATACAAAAAATTAGCTGGGTGTGGTGGCACGTGCCTGTAGTTCCAGCTACTCAGGAGGCTGAGGCAGGAGAATTGCTTGAACCCGAGAGGCAAAGGTTGCAGTGAGCTGAGATCGCGCCACTGCATTCCAGCCTGGGTGACAGAGTGAGACTCCATCTCAAAAAAAAAAAAAAATTAGCATCAATTTCTAGAAATATAGGCTGCTGGTATTTTAATTGGGATTATATTTAGTCCATAGATCAACTCGGGGAGAATCAACATCATTATATCAAATCCCCCAATCCATGAACACGGTATGGTGTATCTCTCCATTATTTAGGCCTTCTTATTGTTGTGGTATATTTTTTAATCCAATGAAACATTAGATCTTCCATATATTTACCACTTTATTTGTTATCCATTCCTTATCTATCTCTTACCCTCCATCTGGTTTCATTTTCCTTCTACCTGAAAATTTTACATTAGAAATCCTTAGGCCGGGCGCGGTGGCTTAAGCCTGTAATCCCAGCACTTTGGGAGGCCGAGACAGGCGGATCACGAGGTCAGGAGATCGAGACCATCCTGGCTAACACGGTGAAACCCCGTCTCTACTAAAAAACACAAAAAACTAGCCGGGGTGGGTGGGTGCCTGTAGTCCCAGCTACTCCAGAGGCTGAGGCAGGAGAATGGCGTAAACCCGGGAGGCGGAGTTTGCAGTGAGCTGAGATCCGGCCACTGCACTCCAGCCAGGCCGACAGAGCGAGACTCCATCTCAAAAAAAAAAAAAAAAAAAAATCCTTAGCCAGACAAGATGGCTCCTGCCTGTAATCCCAGCACTTGAAGAGGACAAGGTGTAAGAATTGCTTGAGCCAAGGAGTTCAAGACCAGCCTAGGCAACATGGCGAGACTCTGTCCCTAAAAAAATTAATCAAGGCCAGGCATGGTGGCTCATACCTGTAATCCCAGCACTTTGGGAGGCCAAAGTGGGCAGATCACCTGAGGTCAGGAGTTTGAGACCAGCCTGGCCAACATGAAATGAACCCCCATCTTACTAAAAATACAAAAATGGTGGCTCATGCTTGTAATTCCAGCATTTTGGGAAGGCGAGGTGGGCAGATCACCTGAGGTCAGGAGTTCAAAACTAGCCTGGCCAACATGCTGAAACCCTGTTCCTACTAAAAATACAAAACATTAGCCAGGTGTGGTGGCGCACGCCTGTAATTCCAGCTACTTGGGAGGCTGAGGCAGGAGAATTGCTTGAACCCAGGAGGCGGAGGCTGCAGTGAGCCGAGATTGTACCACTGCACTCCAGCCTGGGCAGCAGAAGCACCGGCCACCATGCCCGGCTAATTTTTGTATTTTTAGTAGAGACGAGGTTTCACCATGTTAGCCAGGATGGTCTCGATCTCCTGACCTCATGACCCGCCCGCCTCGGCCTCCCAAAGTGCTGGGATACAGGCATGAGCCACCGCGCC
>NW_022311634.1:929-3222 GCF_002776525.5 Piliocolobus tephrosceles | reverse complement strand
TATATACAATTAAAAATTCAGAACCTCATCACAACAGCCACCATGCAGTGGCCCAGCAGCCACATGTTTATACAGCTCGAGTTTTCCTTCTTTCTACCCTTTGATGAGAACATGATCTTCAGGCTGGCGCTGGTTTACCGGAAATTCTAGGGATGGTACATGTGCTAAAAGACTTTTAGTTTTGAGGGAAAGGAAAGTGAAAGATGAAATCAAGTATATAATTTTTAAGAAATGGACCTTTTGTTTTAAATGTGGGGACATCAGCAGTGAACTTTATAGTCCTTGGTGCCTTCTTACCGAGAAATTTCCTTTAGCATCTATTTGTATTAGTTTTTAAGACCAAAGAAATCCAAACACCATTTTATATTTGACAATGCTTCCTGTATGTGTATACCAGATAAGCTAGATTTCACCTTTATATTAGTGTTATTAATGTTAAACTTAGTTTGAAGAAAACTTTGTAAACATATTTATTCAATTTTTAATATCTGACCATAAGATAAGATTTTTATAGACTTTTTTAACCTTTTATAATTTTTGTCAAACAGCAGGCTAGTGCTTTCAGAAAACCCCGTTGTATTTTTATTTTAATGTCCAGTTCACAGAAAAACTGGATGATACCCTTTAACTGTAGCCAATATGTTTCCATACAGAATTTTCTTTCCAATTAACGTTTCAAAACTTGCTTAAACCTTCAAAACAATTTTTTAACCTTTTAATGTAAGTAAAAATAAACATTCTTATGCCTCCTTATAATCCTTTTACCAAAGGCATATTTTACTTTCCTTATACACCTTGCACATAAACTGTTTCTTCAATAGTTTTACATTCAGGAGGATTAATTAATTTAAATTATACAACATTTCTTGCATAAATTTTTCTAACACTTTTTTTATGACTTTCACAGACAATTCTTCGACATGCCTCAACTTTCTGACTTATTGCAAACATCCCTTTCTTTAAACAAGTAGTTAATTTATTTCAGGTCAAGAATTTTCCATATAACATTCTTTTTTATATAGATTCTGCCCCCCCTCCTTTTTTTTTTTTTTTTGTTGTTGTTGTTGTTTTCAAAGATAACTGTTCTTTTCCAAAGCAAACTTCCTTCATATCTGTGGACTAGACTGTCTAAGGCCACAGATCAGAAGTTACTATAGTACATGTTACATTGTTAACTTTTAGCAAAGTTTACTTTTGTGGAAAACTTTGTAAGTGTGGGATTTCAGTTATCCTTTGTATTAACAAGACTTTGTTTAGTCCAAATTAACTTAGAATTAGTATAGATGGCTTTTTTTTTTCCCCTGGTTCTGTAAGTACTTTAAGGCTTGGCTAAGTGCAAACAGCTCGCATATTTGAGCAGACCAATTATTAGGCAATTTTCCTAACTCTGCTTCTACAAGAGTTTCCCTCAATTACAGAATACTCATTGTGTTTTTTTTTTCCTCAGTCACCTGGGAGAAACTATCTATCATCCTGTCCTGAAGGGAGTTCCTCCTAGGTCTAGTCGGACCTTTGTATGGCAATTAAGATTTAAATCCCCCATCAGGAAATCTGCTGGGTTAAGAGCATTTTCAGGGGTTTATGTTAAATCATCTTTTTCTAACAGAATAGCCCCATACTTTAAGATTTTTGAGTTAGTAAGCTACCTTGTTTCTTTTTTTTTTTTTTTCTTTTTCTTTTTCTTTTTTTTACTTAGGATACTTCTTAACTGGTGAGGTGTGCTCACAATTAGATTTCTTCTAAATTTATTTTTCTACTTTCTTCTGTTAGCAAAGCAGTTGCCGCTACAGACTGAATGCATTTGAACCATCTGCAGGACACTGGGTTCCAGGAACTCACACCAAATCAGAATCAAAACCAAAACCAAAGTGCCGATAAAGGCACGCCATGGGTGATCAGGCCACACGTCAACCGAAATGGAGTGGGCAAGTTCCCAAGACTGGTCCTGTCAAGCAATTCAAACCAAGTCAAAATCAAAACACAAATCAGGCCCGGCGTGGTGGCTCAAGCCTGTAATCCCAGCACTTTGGGAGGCCGAGACGGGCGGATCACGAGGTCAGGAGACCGAGACCATCCTGGCTAACACAGTGAAACCCCGTCTCTACTAAAAAAGTACCAAAAAAACTAGCCGGGCGTGGTAGCGGGCGCCTGTAGTCCCAGCTACGCAGGAGGCTGAGGCAGGAGAATGGCGTAAACCCGGGAGGTGGAGCTTGCAGGGAGCTGAGATCTGGCCACAGCACTCCAGCCTGGGCAACAAAGCGAGACTCCGTCTCAAAAAAAAAAAAAAAAAAAA
>NW_022311634.1:0-829 GCF_002776525.5 Piliocolobus tephrosceles | reverse complement strand
AAAAAAAAAAAAAAAAAAAGACTTATAACCATTTCTTTTTAAAAATCAGTTAACAGCCGGGCGCGGTGGCTCAAGCCTGTAATCCCAGCACTTTGGGAGGCCAAGACGGGTGGATCACGAGGTCAGGAGATCGAGACCATCCTGGCTAACCCGGTGAAACCCCGACTCTACTAAAAAAACACAAAAAACTAGCCGGGCGAAGTGGCGGGCGCCTGTAGTCCCAGCTACTTTGGAGGCTGAGGCAGGAGAATGGTGTGAACCCAGGAGGTGGAGCTTGCAGTGAGCTGACATCTGGCCACTGCACTCCAACCTGGGTGACAGAGCCAGACTCCGTCTCAAGAAAAAACAAAAATAAAAACCCAAAAGTGCTGATAAAGGCATGCTATGGGTGATCAGGCCACGCTTCCACTCAAATGGAGTGGGCAAGTTCCCAAGGCCGGTCCTACTGTACTCCAGATATCTGGACTCCAAGAGCCAGTTCCTTCCTGGTGTTCAACCAGTGTGTTGATTCTCCACGGGGGCCTGCAGTGCACTGCTCTGACAAGGCATTCCACCAGGGCAAATGCCTGCCCAGGAGCATGCTCAGGATCCACGCAGCTCAAGCTGGCCGGAGTCCCCTGCAGGGATGCTCCACAGGGCAGGCCTAAGCCACCTAAGGGGCTGCCTCGCTGCCCGGTCAGGGAACCAAGAAATGTAGCAGGATGAGCCACAGACAAAAGTCCTCAGACACTAGGTTAAAGAAGGAAGAGGCTTTATTCAGCCAGGAGGTCGGCAGACTTGCATCTCAAGAACAGAACTGAGCTCTCCAAAGACTTCATTTGGCCAGGAG
>NW_022311633.1:0-1422 GCF_002776525.5 Piliocolobus tephrosceles | reverse complement strand
GCTTTTTTCTAGTTTTTGTCTGACGATATTTCCTTTGTCACCATAAGCTTCAATGCACTTCGAAATATCCCATTGCAGATGTCAAGTAAACAGTGTTAGTACACTGCTCAATGAAAAGAACAGGGTTACTCTGTGAGATGAATTCACACATCAGAAAGCACTTTCTCAGAAAGCTTCTGTTTGGTTTTTATTTGAGGATATTTCCTTTGTCACCATAGGCTTCATTGAGCTACCAAATATTCCATTGCAGGTTCCACCAAAACAGTGTTAGCAAACTCCTCCATGAAAAGTAAGGTGTAAATCTGTGAGATGAATTCACACATTAAAACGAACTTTCTCAGAAAGCTTCTTTCTAGATTTTTTCTGTGGATATATACTTTTTCACCATAGGCCTCAATGCTCTCCTAAATGTCCTTTTGTAGATTCCACGAAAACATTGTTAGCAAACTGTTCCATGAAAAAAAAGGTGTAACTCTGTGAGATGAATTCACACATCAAAAACAACTTTCTCAGAAAGCTTCTTTCTAATTTTTATCTGAGGATATTTCCTTTGTGAAAATATTCTTCAATGCGCTCCAAAATGTCCCTTCTCAGATTCCCTGAAAACAGTGTTGCCAAAATGCTACATGAACAGAAACGTGTAACTTTGTGAGATGAATTCACAAATCACAAAGCAGTTTCTCAGAAAGTTTATTTCTAGTTTTTTTCTCAGGATATTTCCATTTTCACCGTAGGCATCAATGCACTCACGAATAGCCCTTTGTAGATTCCACGAAAATGGTATTAGCTAACTGCTCCATGAAAAGGAAGGTGTATATTTGTGAGATGAATTCAAAAATCACAAAGCAGTTTCTCAGAAAGCTTCTTTGGGTTTTTGTCTGAGGATATTTTCCTTGTCAACATAGGCTTTAGTGCACTCCAAAATATCCTACTGAAGATTCGCCAGAAACAGTGCTACCATTACTGATCCATGAAAAGAGTCATGTAACACTGTGAAGTGATTTTACATCTCACATTTCTGTTTCTCAGAAATCTTCTTACCAGTTTTTATCTGAGGATATGTCCTTTTTCAACATAATCCTCTATGCACTCTCAAATATCGCATTGCAGATTCCAGGAAAAGAGTGTTAGCAAACTTCTCATTGAAAAGAATGGTGTAACATTGAGAGATGAGTTCACCCATCACAAAGAAGTTTCACGGAATGATTTTTTTTTTTTTTGGTCTGTATTTGAGGACATTTCCTTTGTGTCCAGGGGCTTCAATGGACTCCCAAATATCCGATTGCAGATTACAAAAAAAAAAGTGTTGTCAAACTTTTCAATGAAAACTACAGTGTAAGTGTAAGAAGAATTCACACATCACAAAGCGGTTTCTCAGAAAACTTCTTTCTAATTTTTATCTGAGTATATTTCTTTTTTTTT
>NW_022311632.1:20356-42799 GCF_002776525.5 Piliocolobus tephrosceles | reverse complement strand
TCTCTCTCTCTCTCTCTCTCTCTCTCTCTCTCTCTCCCTCTCTGCTCTCTCAATCTTCCTCCCTGCTTCCCACATAATTTCAAAGTGGAGTATGCTATACACATAATTTTAAAGTGGAGTACCCCATCCCACTGACCCAGAGTTTATACCATCTCAGCTCTAGTCACTAGAACAAACTTTCTGGCTTTCTGTGAACCAAATTCCAAGACAGGATATTTGACCCTTGTTCCAATCATGTATCAAGAAGGAGGTTGGACAAGTGAGAGTAGACATTCTAAAAGAAAGGGAGTTTTTAAAACTGAGCAGACACCCTACAATGTCAATGTCAGCCAATTTTTTGAAATTGAAACTGGATCACAGCAGTGGCTAATGGGGCTCTTGGTAAGCAACATAGATTGAGAATGAATTTTATCTCGATTAATGAATGGCAATCAACTAATTTTGTAATATACTCATTACAAAAAATAGCTAAACAGGAAGGTATAAAAAGGACAGAATAAATGAATTCATTTATAATAAAGAAAAATAAAGTGACTTTATATGTAATATTTTGCCTCATGAACAACTTTGCCAGGCAAAAGTCATTGTTTATAATTCTGATTCTTTTTTTTTCTTTTTCTTTTGAGACAGAGTTTCACTCTTGTTGCCCAGGCTGGAGTGCAATGATGTGGCTCACTGCAACCCCTGCCTCCTGGGTTCAAGCAGTTCTCCTGCCTCAGACTCCCGTGTAGCTGGGATTACAGGCATGCGCCACCATGCCCGGCTAATTTTGTATTTTTAGTAGAGACAGAGTTTCTCCATGTTGGTCAGGCTGATCTCAAACTCCCAGCCTCAGGTGATCTGCCCACCTCGGCCTCCCAAAGTGCTGGGATTACAGGCGTAAGCCACCATGCCTGGCTGCAACTCTGATTCTTAAGAGCATTTTGTGGCAAATACTTCTATCTAGCTTTTCCCCCTTTCCTATCTCAGGATAAAGGGGTTTGTCATTGTAAAATGAGGCTCTGTTTTTGTGGAGAGTAGTTATCTAAATACAAGAATTTTGTGTCATAATACTCAATGTAGTGATGTTTCCCCTTTTTTCCTAT
Organism: Piliocolobus tephrosceles; assembly: GCF_002776525.5. Lineage (NCBI taxonomy): Eukaryota > Metazoa > Chordata > Mammalia > Primates > Cercopithecidae > Piliocolobus > Piliocolobus tephrosceles. The sequence continues at coordinate 41,714 of NW_022311632.1, read as the reverse complement.
GATACTATTTTAATAATAAAAGTAAATATGTTTATTGCATACTGTTTGGAATAGAGAATCATGTAACAAAGGAAATAAAATCATTCATACTCAGGTATAGTGTTTTTTAAAACAAAAATAATTTTAATCTAATTCTAGGTTTAGAAGTATTAAACAAACAGACAAATGAATGTTCTTAGATTTTTAGAATCCAATCCCCTGTGTAGTAATAAGAGACATTTGATTGGATAAAAATGCCTTTAAGTATTGACAGCCTACTGACTGATGTGTTTTACTATTACCCAATGCAGCAAAAACACTTGGTATGTAGGTGCTGCCTTTGTAAATATATCAGCTGCTGAGTGTATTAAAATGCACTGAATTAATCAAATGTGACTGCTGATCTTAATTGATGGGGGAGACACAGTAACCTTTTTCTCAAAGCAACTACATCATGTAATTACAGAGGAAACTGTATAGCATTTGTTAGTAAGACAAGACACCTCTAATGACATTAGCCAAGCAAAGGGTATTATTATCCCCCATTTTAAGATTTAAAAATCTGAGACAAATATTAGTTAAATAGGTAACAGCTCCAAGGTAATACAAAATAATTAAGAGCAAAATCAGACTTTAGGTCTCTTTAACACTAAACTTTATGTATTAACCACTGAAACCCACAAACTTTCTGACTGATTGAGTTATAGTTTATGTAGAAAGAAATAAAATATTTATAGCTGGTTCCAACTTTTATATATTTCTGGAGCTACTAATGGATGCTGAAGATAAACTAACTCTAGAATGTAGCTCCTTTGCTGAAATAAATAAAGAAATTTGATGAGTTGTAGTGTGGGCTTGAATGATATCTGAAGTTAAAAAAAGGAGAAATAAGTCACTTAGAAGAACAACTATTTTTACATAAAATCAGCATCCAGTTTTGATAAGAATCAAAGCTATTTTAATTTGTGCTTTTCAATGAGAAATAGAAATAGTCTCATTATGATCAAATCAAATAGAATATAGATTGAAATAAGCATAAGCAGAGCCAGAGTATTGAGAGCAGATCACCTACTTTTTATATAGCAACAAAGCTATTCAAATTAGAAATCAAATCATACATATTACATTAAAAACATATTTACTAATAATTTCCTTGGACAGTGTTTTCAGGTTAAATGCTTAAATTTGTTTCTGAGATTAGCTCTTTATTCTTAAAAAGCAGGTATTAACATTGTTTATTATTTATTATTTTTACCATTTTAAGATGAAGAAAATAAATGAGGTTTAGTCAACTGTCCCAAGCCACACAACAAATAAGGAGCCATCTCACTATACTTCATATGGTGTTGATACCTATGTCAAATTGCAATGTTTTCTAGGAATAAGTCAGATGAGTAAGACGTTATTAAGTGTTCTCCAGCTTTTGTAATCAAAGTGTTTTCTTAATCACAGTTGTAGGAAGGACCAAAAAGCTTAGAAAGAGCCATGTATCTGTGTGTGTATGTGTGTGTATATATATGTGTATGTGTATATATGTGTGTATATACATATACACTCACGCACATATAGGTATATGTGTATATATATGTATGTGTGTTTATATATATATACACACACACACACACACACACATATAATGGAAAAGAAAATAGTGAGTTTGAACTAATTGGTCTTACCATCACTGTGCCAATCTCTGAAGCTCCTCAAGAATACCTCAAGAATAGTTTAAGAATATTTCACAGAATTTATCATCTGATTTGTTGTAATTTTTATCTTTTGTTTTAAGTGAGAGAAAAAAATATACAAACAGACAATGGCCAAACATAAAAAAATGGAACTCTGACCCACAATATGAGCACTCAGCCCAGGAAACCAACCCATTATCTATAGTAACCAGCCCAGGAAGCCTGCCTACTATCTACAAGTCAGACTTATAAAAAGTCAGACCACTGTCTCTAACAACCAGCCCTGAAAGCCAAATAGTAACTCCCATAATAATTAACTGAGTTTCCCTAATTTTAGTCCCTGTTTCAAATTTAGGACCAGCTAGAGAAAGCCAAATATGTACCCCTAAGCAATTACATAGGAAGTCCCACTTCTAGTTATACTACCTTCATCAGGATAAGAGATTAGCATTAGGGGCTGTTCATGACAACAGCTCCTAATCAGGACACATCTGAAGTCTTCCCTCTATTCCACTATAAAGCTTTCTTGCTACTCTTTCTTGCCTTTGAATCTCTGCCAAAATGCAAGTAATGGTGGCTGACTCCTTTGCTATAGCAAACTGAATAAATAGCCTTTTTTTATGTAGTGGGTCTTTATAAAACATTCTCCATAAAAAAGCTTTATTATTTGTATAAAAATGATGCACAATTACTATTTTTAAGAAAACTTCAAGAATATAAGAGAAAACAAAAATCTAACCACCCAAAAGATAAACACCGTCACTATTAAGTGAGCATAATAGCAGGTACATATTTTTGTCTACAGATAAACAAAAGAATGAATGGGTAGATGAATGAAAATGATTTTTATAAAATGGCATCCAGAAATACATTCTATTTTAAATGAAATGTATTGAATTAATTTTATTATAATAAAAACAAACTCAAATGGAAATAAACAGTTGAGCATCCAATAATCATTTCTTCTGAAAACATGTATGTAAACATGTTTATATTTACATACGTGTATATATACATATGTTTATATATGTGTAATTTATCTGTGTATATATACAACATAAATATATGTATGTATACACATATATACACAGACATATATATAAAACAAATGTATATATTTGTTACGAATAGATTGTTCTGAAGTAAGTAAAACATTGTGAAAAATAAGATGTGGCAAGTCATTTCTTTGAATTCAAGACTTCAAGTTTAAATACTACCAAATTCCTGCAGGCTATGAAGAATAGGAAAAATTTGTGTTTACATTTCTCCTTCCTTCATTTTCCCTTACTTTTTTGTATTGGTTATTTATATTAGCATGTTTGTTCTGTCAAAATTGGTAATATTTACATTATTTTATATAAAAACATAATGGCTGACATTTATTGAAATCTGCAGATTACAAACATTACTCTAAGGCTGCCTGCCTGCCTTCCTTTCTCCCTCCCTTCCTTTTTTAAATTTCTTTGTTCTTTCCTTCCTTCTTTTTTTTTTTTTTTTTTTTAACTGAGTCTTGCTTTGTAGCCCAGGCTGGTGCAGCAGTGCCATCTCAGCTCACTGCAACCTCTGCCTCCCAGGTTCCAACGATTCTCCTGCCTCAGCCTTCCAGGTAGCTGGGACTACAGGTATGCACCACCACGCCCAGCTAATTTTGTAATTTTTAGTAGAAACAGAGTTTCACTATGTTGGCCAGGCTGGTCGCAAACTCCTGACCTCAGATTATCCACCTGTCTTGGCCTCCCAAAGTGCTGTGATTATAGGCGTTAGCCACCACGTCCAGCCCTTTCTTTTTCTTTAATCTGAGAGCCGGCCCATACTCATTTTTGGCTGACAACATACTATATTTCTTAACTTGTTCAGGCTTTTTATATTTATCATGTAATTTAATATTCACCAGGATCCTTTCAGGCAAGTATTACTTTCCCGTCTTACAGATAAGAAAACTGAGATACAAAGTGGTTGAGTAATTGCCCAACATACATTTAATAAGCAGTGAAGCCACATTTTAAACCCATTCCAAACTGTTATCAGAGTTTGAACTCTTAATTCCTATAGTATAACCATATTTCCACATTTGTTTAGGTTTATTTTTATCTTTAAGTGGATTTATATGGTTTGGATTTGTGTTTCTGCCCAAATCTCATATCGAATTGTAATCCCCAGTGGAGGAGGAGGGACCTGGTAGGAGGTGATTGGATCATGGGGGTGGATTTCCCTCTTGCTGTTCTTGTGATTGTGCATTCTCATGAGATCTGGTTGTTTAAAAGTGTGTAGCACCTCCCTCTGATCTCTCATTCTGTTGTTCTGTCCACGTAAGACGTTTCCGGCTTCCTCTTCACCTTCAGCCATGATTGTAAATTTCTTGAGGCCTCCCCAGCCATGCTTCCTGTACAGCCCGCGGAACTGTGAGTCAATTAAGTCACTTTTCTTTATAAATTACCCATTATCAGGTAATTCTTTATAGCAATGTGAGAACAGACTAATACATAGACCCACTGCTTTCTTACAGGACCTTACTATGTTTCTCCATTTCTGGATTCTTTATTTTGATTCAGCTCTTGGTTTGCTGCATTTTATTGCATTGCATTGAAAGACTTTTTATAAAAGTTAAGAGACATTGAGTTCCTTTATTTGTTTCTTAATGTCTAAGAATATTTGTGAGACGTTTTTCTACTCCAAGAAATATGAGTCTGGATATGAAATACTTGAGTCATTTTTATTTCCCTTTGGACTTTATATACTTTTCTCAACTGTTCATGTTTCATTAATAGTTTTATTAGAAATTTCCTATTCACATTTTAGTTCTCCAAACTCAAAAATTATAGTTCCAGAGTTTCTTTTTTCCCAAGAACAACTCTTGAGTACTTTATACCTTGTGTTTTCTTATTATTAAAAATTTCTGCCAGAAACTTCTATACTTGAATGATTACTTCACTTGATAATTAGCTTTGGGTCACAGCTCTGAACATTTGAATTTATTGTCTCTGGCATTGAATATTGCTATAGAGTAAATGTGGCTTGATTTTGTTAATTGTTATATTTTGTGTGTGTGTGTGCGTGTGTGTGTGTGTGTGTGTGTGGTTTTTTTTTTTAAATCCTGCCTGTATATTTGAGGTAATCTTTTTTACTTTTAGATGTCGAAAAATTTAATCAGAATATATCTTATATTGATCTTTTTTTTTTTTTTTGGATTTCCCTGACCACACTGGATCTTTTAACTTTGCATATGCTTTCTGTTCTACTTGTTAGGTTCTCTGAGAAACACAAATTTCCTAATGATTTTTCTTTTTCTATCTTACCTATATAGTATCTTCTAACCTTTTTGTTCTCTTCTCCAATTTTCTCTGTGTATTATTAACTCAAATCTTTCCTCTTTAATAGTAAATTGTTTGGTGTTCATAATTCGTTTATTGGCTATGTAATTTTTCTTTCAATTGAATACTGTTAGTAATTTCATTTTTGAGCTCTTTTTTATTGTGTGTGTTTTTTATTACATTTTTTGATAGCTTAGTACATTCAAAAAGAATATTCTTCTTTCACTTGAATTATTGTTTCTTCCAGACTTGGTTCTTCATTTTGTTACAATATAAAATTTATGTTAATTCAGTTGTGTTCATTTTCATTTATTTGTGCTTGCATTGGGTAGCTCCGCCAAGATCTTCTGTTTGCTCTAATATAACATAGATAAATTAGCTTTGATCCTCTTCCAGTCAACCCAAAGACTATTCTTCCCACCACCCACAAGTCCCCTGCACTACTAACTAGCTGGGCTGTTGCACCAAAGTGATTTCTTTTCCTTCCTTTTTCCCTCCCTCCTTTTCTATCTTTCTTCCATTCTCTCTCTTTCTTTTTCTTTTCTCTTATTTCTTTTTTTTAACCTTAGAGTACCAGCATGGAAAGAGAAGGATAACAACTTATTAGTTCCTTGTATTGCAATTTGCTTTGACAAGAAACTAAAACATTTAGTATTTGCTTTGTCTTCTGAGATGTTCTCAAATATCCTGTACTATGGTTTTATTTCACTTGGTTGAAGGTATATCCTATTTTTCTGGTAGAATACCCTAAGCCTTCAGTCAATTCATTCACATCAAAATGTAACTTTGGAAAATTCTGTTCTTGCTCTTGCTCACTCATCATCCAGCATCGCATTGACTCTTAAGAATTTGCCTAGCCTGTTTTTTCCTACATTCCTACATATCCTTTAGTCCACTTCTTGTCAAATTAGAGATATCAGTGAAAGCCTCAAGATTTGGAATACTCACCTTCTTTCCACAAAATGTCTGTCAATGAGCAATAATGGTAGCAAGTTTTAGAATCTGCACACACTGTACCAAAATTTTCTACTTCCTTCTGTGGGCTGCTGCTTTTCAATGTAATAACATTTGCCCCTTTTGAACTTTTTTCTTTCTTGCCTTTGTTTGTTTTTGCTTTTTTTCTATTTTATGTGTATATTTTTAGGTATACAGAGGGAGAATGTATAACACTAGGCACCAGGAACACCGAATGGGAGGGGTATATAAACTATTGAGGGCAATGGTCACTCACTATTGAGTCAGTAGTAGAGGACTCTGTGAGAGGTACAGAGCTTTTGAAAGAAGTTTGCAACTGCATATGCCCTCCACAAATTGTCTGCTGGCTGAATAAAAATAGCACTTATTGTATTACTATATTTCAAATGAATTCAGATGCTATTTTATGGTGAATAAAATAGAAAGTAATTTAAATGCATAACTGAATTCTTTATAGCTCTTTTTCATTATGTATATAAGTTAGGCAATATAGTAGTATTAAGAGGCTGTAGACAGAATGCCATGTCATACTGTAACCTTGAGCAAGTTATTTAACTACTACTGTAAGCATCACTGTAAAAGGAAATAAAAATAGTATTTACCTCATATGATCATTGTGAGGCTTAAATAAATAATACATGCAAAGCATTTGGCATAACGCCTGACACCTTATCAGCACCCAATTTTAGCGTCTACAGTTGCAATTCATGGATACTATCATATGAGGATCTAATGATTAGCTAGAAAGGGATCTTCTCATTTCAATGTTGTAAATTACAGCAGGGCAAGATCAACTTGAATCTTTGGACATGACTTATCTGCTTCTATTAGGTTAAGTCACATAAATGCTACAAACTGCAAGAAAATGTATTGAGCACTCCTGCAGAGAAACAACTGTGATGTCAGTTTAGCATGTAGCATGCATTTGGATGCATTAGATGTCACAGCTTGATTTCCACAAGAAGCAGATGCTGACGTGAAGAATGACAGGAAGACATTTATTTGGAACTCTCGGAATCAACACTTATGAAGGAAAAGGGAAAAAAGTGGGATTGAGCAGATGTAGAAGTTGGGCTTTGATAACAAGAAAGTCACAGCTGTTCTGTACAGGGAACTTGAAGGTTATTATGGCCCACCAGAGTAGTCCCAAGTTGTGAAAAAAAAAAAAAAAAAAAAAAAGAGGTGGACCTTTATATTCCCATATTGACCAGTCATCAGTTGCAGGCAGCCTCTGAAGAAACAGACACATCTTAGCTTGATGTCTTTCTCTTTGTTTTTTCTCCCTAGCTGAGACTAATTTCTGTCGAGGGCTGAAAACCAATCGGCAGTGGGTAGCATTTCCAGCAGCTGGGGGCATAAGTGCTTCAGATCTGAAGAGGGATCTGGTTGTGCACAACAGAGGCCACTGCATTAGTTATGGCATGTTCTTTAAAAGTCATATATTCCTGGCTCAAAATAGTTCTGTAATACCACTTAGAATAAATTCCAGAACCAGTTTACTACCTGCAGTTTAAAAAATCCATCTAATTACCATTTTTATTATATATTCTGAAGTCATGAAGAAAATAGATATTGAAAAATATTAATGCATTCTCTGGTGACAATGTATTTTGATGTGTGATTGCATAGCTATAGGCATTTAAAATAGATATCTGTTACATTTAATCTGATCAATCCTGACCATCTATGTTTTAAAGACTATATATACATATACACCTATATACATATATAAATACATGTGTGCGTGTGTCATTATCTGCACACATATATATTCAGACCTGTTTTGTGAGCAAGTTTGATTTTTACACATTCATGTGAGTGATGTTTTTCCAGGGTCAGTATCAGGCACTGCGGGAAATATAACGAATAAGAAGCATGCCAGACTTTAAAAAGCTAAAGGAAGATGAAACACGTGCACAATAATTATTTGTAGTAGCCCACTTTAAAATAGTTATGTGGCCTGACATGAACAGGACAGGATAGGCAGAATAGTGGCATAGTCCAGAGCACAGTGTCAGGTCTGGCTGCTTGGGTTCAAATACCGGCTCTGCTACCTCCATGCTCTGTGACATTAGGTAAGGTATTTGACCTTTCTGTGCCTTGCTTTTATTATCTGTAAAATGGGTTTAATAGTACCTATACCCTAGAGTTGTTATGAGGGTTACATGAGCTAACATATGGCTATGATCTATGTCTGTGATCCAGTGCAAGATCTAGTCTATGATACAGTACAAGACACATAATTTTATTTTTCTTGTAAAAATCATATCAATGACTTATCAGGTAGGACCTTTCCCTACCTGATAAAAATAAAGTTGAAATTCGTGTGTTTATAGGGAACCTAGGGTCCTGAAAGAATCACAGTACGTAAAGAGCATTTGAAGAATAGTCTTTGGATCTGTAGTGTATACTAGTCATGACTGTTACCTATCTTTTATCTGCCTCCATCAAAGGGGCATTTAGATTTTGGCTGATGCCAAGGGCTGCAGTCTCTCATCCCTGACCACCACAGGTATATCTTGCTGTAATTTATAAAGTAAAGAGGTTTAATTGGCTCAAGGTTCTACAGGCTATACAGGAAGCATGGCTTGGGAGACCTCAGGAAACTTACAATTATGGTGGAAAGTGAAGGGGAAACAGACACATCCTATATGGCTAGAGTGGGAAGGAGAGAGAGAAGGGGAAGGTGCTACAATTTTTAACAACCAGATTTCATGAGAAATCACTATTATAAGAACTGCAAGGGGGAAGTCTGTCCCCATGATCTAATCGCCTCCCACCAGGCCCCCCTCATCTTCAACAATGGGAATTGTAATTAAACATGAGATTTCGGTAGGGACACAAATCCAAACCATAGCAGCTGCCATCTCCCTGGTTGTAGAAAATGGAGCAACACATCATTTCCCCATTGCTTGTGAACTTCCCAGACTCCTACTCTCCCAGTGGCTGGGAAAACTCTCTCAATACCCTTCTCTAAAAACTAACTCACTACCTTTCCCAACCCTGAAATCTCTTCTCTCACATCATCTAATTCCATATTCTCTTATGAGCCTTGATTTTTGAAAAAAAAAAGTCCAGATTGCAACTGATCTTTTGAGCACACTTGTATTTTTTCCCATTTCTGGGAAAAGGGAAGACAAAAACATTGCTATCTTCTGAGACACAGAACTGCAAATTATTTACAGCAGTGACAAGAAAAGGCAAATTAATATCCCAATGCAATTTTCTACCACATACAGATTATACTGTGTTAAATATGATGCATATCTTTCTGTTTAACTTATAGTTGCAATATAATATAAAACCCATTCCCTGTGTGAGTTTGAAATAGAATTTCAATAGCTGCAAAATTTGAAAGTGGTAACTTTAGCAATCTGCTGTCAGCAAGGTGTGAAATATCAAGAGCAACCTTTTCCCCCACCCTTTCTCTTATATCTGTTTATCAAATTTTTCACAGATCACAGGTGTTCAGTTTTTATTGGAAAAGCAAGTTCTGTCTTTGAAATTATATTGCTCCCACACCTATATCCCATTTCCTAAGCATTTTCTCCAGTCTATTAAGATGTTCAGATATGCTTCTGTCAAAATGATGCTGTTTCATTCCCAGAGATAGAATACTGAGCAGGCTAAATGTGCACTCAAAGGAAGTAAGTGTTTTATTGGGTGATAGGAAGTGAGGGACCCTGGAAAATTATGTTTTTGAAGACAGTTATAACATCAAATGAAATCTTGAACTGCCCGGATACTACTCAAGTGGAAATAAGTTGGAAAATGATGACAATGTTTAGATATAGCTGAGAGGAGTATTCTTAGTAGAAAAGACATGATGGAATCCTAAATATTTAGCTGTACCTTACAATGTGATTGTCACACCTTGGTGAGCACTTGAAACATTGTATGAAAATAAAATTCTCTTATAAGTTTCCTAAAGAATTTCTTTAGAGGGATTCTTTTTAGAAAGAACTTATTGCATGCAACTAGGGGAAATACCATTCTTATTAGTCTCTGCTCGTAACATACTTAGTAACCTATTAATACATAACTGTTTTTTGTGTGGGTTTCCATCTAAAGACACCTTACTTAATACATATTGTCCATTCATTTACATTGAAATAGCAACAGCATTATACCTCATGCTTGAACAAAGCTAATCTAACACGTGTGTTTTCTTCATAAGGCACATCACAGCCTACTTGGGCTTAAAAACATTAGGTAGAACTTCAGCATTATTCTTTGGGGCCATTTTAAACAGTAAAATCAATAGCAAAAAGTAAAAAATGCAAAAAGCAGGGCATTAAATAGACTGCAAAAGGGACACTTATTTACAGCATGAGAGCTTAAACAGTAAGGCAGCTCATTACTTTATTTGGCCTCAGCTTGGAACATAGGCATTTGGTGACAAATTTTTTGCCACACTGTGCATGTCCATGAATAACCATGAAGGCAATGCATGTATTAATATTAGGCTTACAAGTAATTAATAGTGAGCAGGTAAACAAAAGAAACAGAGAATCCATGAACGATAAGGGTCCACTGTACTTGGAAATAAATATTTTTGGGGTCACCGGTACCCTAAAGGAAGCAACATAACCACAATTTCTTAGAGGTTGAGTTATTTGAATATTTGAAGGTATTTTAGATCGTGTCATAATTATTTAGTTAGAGTAGTAATATTGAGATCAATCTTACCATGTTATGTATAAGAAAGGTCAATCTTATCACATTATATATAAGAAAGATAAACTCTAGAGAGGTAAAGCAGCTTTTTCAAAATTGCATTGTAAGTCACACAGTGGCATAACAGGACCAACATTTCTTGATCCTAAGCCTGTTTCTCTTTCTACTACATCACCCCATATAATGTATGTGTACTTTTGAAAATGCACTCCACATTATAGAGTGCAGAGATTGATATTGTGTCAATGATTATGCCAATTTCTTGTCTGAATTCATCTTTAAAATGTGGGGAGCTCAGCAAAGTGAAAGCAATGAGTATTTATAGTCAATCTTGACAATTTCACTATTTTCACTGGCAAATCTCTGGGTCTAATTTTTATGACTAATCATATCATGGATTCACCATACCCACAGAGGTATATGTTGTCTACATTTACACAAAGAATTTTTAGTCTTCAGCAAGTAGTATGAGTAAAGTCAATCAAGATGATTTTTAAATGGATTGTTAAAATGATAAAACTAAATTTAACATATTTTATAGTATATGCAGTATCAAAAACTATAATTTCATTTTCTAACTTATTTTTTATACTGTATGTTCATTAGGATCCAGTTCAAAGTGCCTTAGAACATTCAAATAACTCAACCTCTGAAAAAAAAGCTGTAATTGTATTACTTCTATAGAGTACTAGTGATCTTAGAGGTGTTTGATAAAGTGATAAAGAGCATAAAGTACATCTACTTTAAAATTTGTGATAGTTTCAATAGTGCCAGGCTTATTCTAACATAGATGAAAGAAAAATAGATAGAAATATAGGTATCTCAAATATTAAAACATATCTAATAATTTTAATAACATATTTCACTGGAATGTCTCTATACCCAAGACAACTGACATTTTTATCTGTGGGATTAATGATTTTCAATTTGTTCTCAATTTGCTACAGTAACCAGTGATCAAATTTTAATATTCCATTGAGTTAAAGTCACTAATTATTTAAAAAGGACAGAGGGAGAGAATTCTGTTAAAGAATTGGTTTGTGAGACTTGAGCTATATTCTGGAGAAGTCATAAATATCTCTTTGTTAGTGTCTTCTTTCAAATTTGACTACAAGTGTAAATGGGTTCTATTGCTTTCTCTAATGATTTGGCATGGATCATTAACTGTCCTAGGACTTTAAATATTTCTTCCACTAAGAAATTGAGGATATAACTGATAGACTGCTGCCCAAGAGCCAAAGGGCCTGGAGACAAGAGACTACTAACTTGTTGAGGAATATTCTGTTTGAAGATAGGAGTGAGTAGGTAATGAATAATTATTCATTTTACTTAAAGCCATGATTAATTCAAGCACAATAAGTGATTTTTTTTAAAGAGCTGTGTTCCAAAAATAAGTTATAATAATAATGTAGAGGTTGAAGTAAAGAGGTCAGATTTAGAGTTAATAATTTGATGATCATAAAATCTTGGATCCTATTCCCTACAGCATAAATGTTGGCAAAACCTAGTGTCTTGCTAAATGAGAGCTACTCAGCACTCCAACTTCTGGTTAAAATACACACCAATAATGTATTTCAAAACCATATTGAAGTTTACTCCTGAATAACTTTAGTAATTATTATTTTAATTACTAAAAACAAAATTTACACAAATTAAAAGTAATCTCAGAAATGGGTGAACAAAATTAATATCCTGACAAAGAAAGATCATGGGCTTTGAAGTCACGCAGAATTCACTACCAGACTGGTTGGTCTTTTGATTTCTCCAGGCTTCCTTTGTAAATCGGGGCAACGATCTCTACATCACAATGTGGTTATGAATTCTAAATGAAATAATGTCTATAGAGTACTTGGCACATGTATGTCATCTATTGCTACATTAACAAATTACTCTTAAATTTAATGGATTAAAACAGTGAAGATGTGTTATCTTGCTGTTTATGAGTCAGAAATCTGGGCCTGGCTTAGCTGAGTGCTTCCGGATTAAGTTCTCTCAGGAGGTTACCCCAACTGTTGGCTAAGTCTGAGGTCTCATCTGAAAACGTTACTCGAGGAAGATTTTCCTTCAAGTGTGTTCATGTGCACCTCTGTTCCTTAGAGATGTTTGATTGTGGGCCTCATTTCCTTGCTAACTACTTACTGGGGCTTTCCCTCAGTTTCTCTTCACATGGATCTTTTCACAGTGCTGCCTGATGACTTGTAAGGTGACCTCCCCAAAGAAAGAGAGAGAATATCTAATCTAATCTGAGAAGTGATATCCCACCCCTTGTGCTGAATTTGATTCATTAGAAGTTGGTCAATAAATTCCACTCAAGAGCAGGATGTGAAAACCAAGAGGTGAGGGGTCATGTACCACTGCATTGGGACAGGCACAGTGCTGAGTTCTCACAGATATGACCTACATTAATAACTCACTTCCTAAGTGAAGAAACTCCTGTTGGTTTTTTTTAATATACCCTGGCCACAACAATTATGATAATAGCAGTCCTTAAATGGAGTTTTTTTTTTTTTAATGTGTCAAGCAGTGTTCTAAGTGTTTTTATAAATTTTGAACTAATTTAATCCTTGCAAATTATCATGCTTCTTTTACAAACAAGAAAATAAAGTTACAGAGAAAGTATGTAATTTGACCATAGTCACAGAGCTATTAGGTGTTACACCTGTCCTATGAACTTAGACATTTCCAAAACCTGGAATCTTAAACATTATTCTATACTACCTCAAAATTAGTAGCCCTTAACCTTTAAGGGCGTTGGACTTTTATTATGAATTTGATGTCAACTAAAAGCCCTTTTCTAGAAAAATATACAGAGGTACATTTTTTCATATGATTGTAGGGAGTTCTCAGAAACCCTAAATTCCACAGATGGATGCCTGATTTAGAACCCCTGTCTATAATTCTCCAACTTGAATAAAAGTCAGTAAAGGCTAGATTTGTACATAAAACAAGCTGGTACAGTGAGAAAGAAGTAGGTTGGGAGTCAGTAGAATTGGGTTTGGTTTCCACTTCAATGGCAAGTCATTCAACTTGAAGCCACAGTTCTTTTATCTACAAAATGGGCACAAATAAGTACACTGTTGGTGGGAATGTAGATTGATACAGCCATTTGGAAAATATGGAGGTTCCTGAAGAAGTTAAAAATAGAACTACCATACAACTCAGTCATTTCTCTTCTGGGTGTATACCCAAAGGAGATGAAATCACCACCTTGTAAAGAAATCCACATTATTCACCATAGCTGAAATATGAAAACAACCTAAATGTCTGTTGATGGATGAGTGGATAAAGAAAATGTGGCATACATATAATGAAATATTATTCAGCCTTAAAAAAGGAGATTCTGCCATTTGCCACAACATGGATGAATCTGCTTGGATATAGACATTTTGCTAAATAAAGTAAGCCCAACACAGAAAGAAAAGTATTGCATAATCTCACTTACATGTGGAATATAATTTTTTCTTAAAAAAAAAAAAAGCTCAGATATACAGACATAGAAAATGAAACAGGTTACAATGGATGGGGAAGGAGGTTGGGGGAGAGGAGATGGGGAGATGTAAGTCATAGGATGCAAAAGAGTAGATGTGTAGGAGGAACAGGTTTAGACATCTAATGTATAATATGAGACTAAAGTGGATAAAATTGTATTGTATTAAGGGTTTTCATTAAATAAATAGATTTTAGTGACTTTTGTCACAAAAAAGGAATTATGTGAGATGATAGATATGTCAATATACTTCACTATAATAATCATTTTACTATCCATAGGTATTCCATCACGTCATGTTGTAACCCTCAAATATACACAATAAAATTTATTTTTTCAAAAGAAAAAATATATTTTGAAAAAAACTGACACCATAAGCTTTTCTCCATGTAAGCACTAATGTACACTGATTGTAAAAGCCCATATATATTACCTTGTTCCAAGCAGTACTCCAGATGTCTTCCTTATAGCATCTCAATTAATACTTACACATCCTCTCCTCTTCCCTGCAAGATAGATAGTATTTTAATCCTGTTTAAGAGATAAGTAAACTGAAACACCAAAAGATTAAGTGCCTCCTGTAAGGTTACCTGCTAAGTGGCAGGGTCAGAATTTGAACAAAGGCAGTCTGACTTGGAAGTCCATATTCTTCAATGCTATACACTATCATCCCCCTGGGGCTACTACAAGAACATAGTAAATATGCATACATGAAAATACTTTATAAGTGGCAAAGTGCTAAAATATCCCATATGTGTAGTTGAAAGAGAAATGGAGTTGATTTACATCACAATCATATAACTTCACACCTATATAACCCTGAACAAGACACTTATTTCATTGGGCTTCTTCAACTGTGCAAAAGAACAAATAAAAAGTGTGATGCCTATAGGGAGCTATTTAGTAAACTGAGAAACTATTAAATTAACATAGGTTCTTCTCACATATATTTATATTTCATCTGATTCAATTGACAAAGTTCTTTAGAATGGATAAATAACATTTCAACAAAACAAAACCTTGAGTTTATTTTATAAAGAATAATTTCTACTCATCTGACAAAGGGCTAATTTCCAGAATCTACAAAGAACTCAAACAAATATACAAGAAAAAAAACAAACAACCCCATCAAAAAGTGGGGAAAGGATATGAACAGACATTTCTCAAAAGAAGACATTCATACAGCCAACAGACACATGAAAAAATGCTCATCATCACTGGCCATCAGAGAAATGCAAATCAAAACCACAATGAGATACCATCTCACACCAGTTAGAATGGCAATCATTAAAAAATCAGGAAACAACAGGTGTTGGAGAGGATGTGGAGAAATAGGAACACTTTTACACTGTTGGTGGGATTGTAAACTAGTTCAACCATTATGGAAAACAGTATGGCGATTCCTCAAGGACCTAGAACTAGATGTACCATATGACCCAGCCATCCCACTACTGGGTATATACCCAAAGGATTATAAATTATGCTACTACAAAGACACATGCACACGTATGTTTATTGCGGCACTATTCACAATAGCAAAGACTTGGAATCAACCCAAATGTCCATCAGTGACAGACTGGATTAAGAAAATGTGGCACATATACACCATGGAATACTATGCAGCCATAAAAAAGGATGAGTTTGCGTCCTTTGTAGAGACATGGATGCAGCTGGAAACCATCATTCTTAGCAAATTATCACAAGAAGAGAAAACCAAACACCGCATGTTCTCACTCATAGGTGGGAACTGAACAATGAGCTCACTTGGACTCGGGAAGGGGAACATCACACACTGGGGCCTATCATGGGGAGGGGGGAGGGGGGAGGGATTGCATTGGGGAGTTATACCTGATATAAATGATGAATTGATGGGTGCTGACGAGTTGATGGGTGCAGCACACCAACATGGCACATGTATACATATGTAACCTGCACGTTATGCACATGTACCCTAGAAATTAAAGTATAAGAAAAAATAAATAAAATAAAATAAAATAAAATAAAAAATAAAAAAATAAAATAAAAAAAAAAAAAAAGAAAATTTGTAAAAGAACCAAGTTAGTGAAGTATCTAGTAAATGATACAAATACATAGAGGGGTAGCAATTTAATGATATAGTTAAGAGCAAAATCATTAAAGTCAGAAGCTTCTAGGTTCAAATCCTAACTGTATTTACCAACAGTGACTTTAGGAGAGGTATTTAACTTCTCTAAGTATTACTTACTTCTGTAAATATTAGGAAAATAAACACAATATTGTGAGCATTAAGTAAGGCAACGATTACTTAATTAATGTCTCTCTTTACAGCTATAAGTCCACTTCTTAAGAGTAAGGACTGCATTTGGTTTATGACCTTACTTTAGAGCATAGAAAAATGCTATATATTAATTCTGTAAATATTTGGTGAATGAGTGATAACACATTAAATACTTAATATTGTGTTTTATATATGATAAGCCTATATTAATAGTAACCCATTGTTATTTTGAATTTTTTTCTATCTCAGGAAGGACAACATTGTTACAATCAGCTAATTCCCCATCAATTACACCAGCTATCTGTTATGAAAACAAACGATCCAATTAGAAACCGTGTACTTAATGTAGTACAATTTATTAATGGTCCACTTCTTGATGGATATTCATGGGGTCATAGACTCTAACTGTGTCATAAGCAATTTTCATGCTGGTATTTGAAAGGGTCAATTATTGGTTCAAATGACATTTCTTTCAACAGGGCACATTTCCGTGGATGACCGAACACATGAATGTATTCAAAATAGAATTAGCACCACATCTTGGTTGTCTCCATTATGAAAAGTGCATGAAGGAAGACATAGAAATTTCTTTTCTAATGTATGTGTGGCTCTGGTTTCCATGGTCATTAAAAAAATTTAGAGCAAACAGCCCATTCCAGAATGATAATTAGAAAATGGGCTTCTTGTGATTAATAGCTGGTGTATTCTGAGGCCTCAAGTACTTGGAAAATCTTGCCTCTAGCTTTGTAATTATTTATTAGCTATTAAATAATCAGGCCAGAGGTAGAGCTCAGAGGCTTTGTGAATCCACTATACTCTTACCGAGGGTACAAACACAAAAAAGTTAAGTGTTATGTTTTATTTGACAAAGTGGCACAACCATTTTCAGAGAAATCAAAATACTAGCATTTTATTCATTTTGTAAGTTAACTGTTTGTGGGTCAGTACTCCAAGTCGGGCCAAAATGGCAAATCCCATCATTCCAGCAGTTTATGATATAGTATTTGCTGATGCATACATGTTTTAGAAGTCGGCCTGCCCCACTGGTTGAGTGGTGTTGGACAGAGAAGATGCAGAATGCTGGTTGCATAGCTCCAAATGCTGTCATTTGAGGGCTGACAGAAGAACTCAGTGAAAATCTCAACCTCTCTCTTTTTTCTCCCTCATCTGTTCCTCTCAGATTGGCTTAAGCACTAGAAATTCCCACCTTTATGCACATCTTGACTTTAAGATGTTGAAATCTCCTACTAAAATGCCAGTGTATTATCTTCCATGAGGAACTGGGTTTATTTAAACCAGCAATTAATTATTTAACCACTGATAACACCATTGAATCTATTTTTAAGTCATAAACTTTGAGATCAGAAAGATCTGAGTTCAGGTTTTAATTTTGCTACTTTTGAATTGGGCACCTTATCCAGAGACTCACATTTTGCAGTGACAAAACTACTGAAATTTAGTTTTTCCTGAAAGAGGAAACCAAAGTCTTTACTGAGTGATCAAAGATTCTTTTGATTATTGATTCCAAAAGCTATTCATGCTTCACAGCAGGGAACATACATTTTGAGAGTCCTGAAAATTTTAAAACAAGATTAACTTCAGCAGCCTCTGGAAGAATTACCTCCATGAAATTCTGTATTCGTGTGATACTCTTGATTTTTCTAGAAGGTTACTACATACTAAAGCTAGCTGTTAGATTGATTTAGGAAAATTCTGTCTTCCATGTCATTTCCTGTCTTGTATAAGAGGAATCCACTTAAAAAAAAAGCTTATCAAAATTCAATACAAGAAACATTTGTTTCTACTGAAGAACTGGTATGCTTATTTTTTCCTGATGTTGAAAAAAATGTAACTTGCTTTTCGTTTGGCTGCCAGGGATCTTAGAGACACAGTTAAAGATAAATTCCACAAATTATATAGCTCTTTATGACCAACATTTCTGTGCTCTTCTTCATTTGATCTTAATATTTCTCATCTTATTTTTATTTATTACTTCCTTTCAATTACTTGTTTCTATTTATAATGATTGTATTTTGTGAATTCTAGTTGTAAACTGCTTTGAATTCTTTATGCAATGAGAGAAAGCAATATATAAATATACTAACAAATATAGTAAAGGGATATTTCATCTGGTGTATGACCATTTAAAAAAAATAAATCTTATAATGCTTATAGGAGGTGGTGGATGATGGAATTGTCAAACAAAGTGTACCAGTTATCCATTGCCAGGTGACTAAACCACTTCAATAAGTGGTAGCTTAAAGTAACAAATGTTGTATTATTGCTCATCAGTCTGTGCATTAACCACACAGTTCTGCAGGCAGTTGGTGGATCACCTAATGTTAACTGGTCTAGGATGATCTCCCTCATGTGCCTGGCAGTCATCAGGCTGGTGGGCTATTGGGTCTCAACTGGGGCAACTTGTTTCTGCTTCATTAATTCTCTCCTCCTCCAGGAGACTAGTTTGAGCTTCTTCAGAGGTGGTTTCAGAGCAGCAAAAGAGGGTAAGTGACATTGAGCATCCATTTTTCTTGCCTCTACCCATGTCATGTTTTCTAACATTCCCTTGACCAAAGCAAATGACATAGCTGAGGTTAAATTTAAGGGGTAGAGACCTAGATTCCACTTCTTTATGAAAAGAATGGCAATGTCACATTGCAAAGGGACATCAGCATAAAGATGAAAATATTTTGCAGCCACTTATAATCAACTCCCCAAAGTAAAAGACTAATATATCTTCAATAAAAAAACAAACAAACAAACAAACAAACAAAAAAAAAAAACAGATGGGAATCAGGCACCATTGTTTATTGAGCACCTACTGTGTACAAGGTGGTATTTGTAGAACATTATGTTTAGAGGAAGGAGCTTGTTTTAACTACAGAATTTGAGAGTCAATGACAGAGCATTTTCCACGACATTGTCTGGGCAGGATTCCATGTATCTGCTTTATAAATTCATCAATTCCAGTTCTCTCTCCTCTGTTTCAAGATAGGTCTTGGCATCTGGGCAACTGAAAGTTGCTGGAAGATTAAATAGTTGGGGTAGCAGACTGTGAAATTTTCAGGATACTATAGATAAGAGAAATCTGTTATGATTTCAGGAAGTTGCAGCTATGGTTTTGCTTTGTGAATGATTAAAGGATCTGCCAGTATAAGGATGTGGGAAACTAAAATTCACCATGAACAGTTAATGGCCTTTTCCTCCTTTGTATGTTAAGGATTGAGGAATCATACATCTCAGAATTGAAAAGAATGTTGAAAGGTCATAGAGATATGCCTTCTTGCCTTATTTGATTTCTGAATCTCCCACTTAAGTACCTGTTTCGTCTATGTGGGCAGCATGCCCAGTTCTAGTTCTTGACTCACCTGTCTTTCGTTGGCTTTGAAATTGTGTCTACTGCCACTGCTTCCAGACCATTTTGAAAGCTCTCATCTCTGTGGAATTGGATGGGCCTGGGAACTCTGCTGATAAAATCTTAGAGAATGAAGGGAAAGGAGGGGAAGATGGCTAATCTATCCCTCTATTATTGGGTCAGCCGAGGTGAATGTCAGATTTAGACACAACATTTACTGAACACTTATTCTGTGCCAAAAACTATGCCAGATGATTCCACAGATTTTCTTATTTAATCCTAAGGAATCTCTGGCCAAGATCAAGTGGAAATTCCAGAGACTCAGATTGTCACTCTTAGGCTGCAATATAAGAAAATAATTTTAAAAAACCACACATTTTAAAAATTAAGTGTACCCAACATTTCACATTTTAAAACTATTAAAAATATAACTATTTAATCTTTAGACATCTTGCATTTATTCTTTTGTGGTAGTGTGGGGAGTCCTCCATTGTACCATAGGGTGAAGAGGAAAGATGTAAGTGAGGTATAAACTGTGATAGCTGTGAATTGGGCTTCTTTAGGCTGCATTCAATATGCATGAACAAAATCTTAACTAGGTTGTTCATTCAGACATGGAATCCTTGATGGATGAATATTCAAAATTCATTGATGAGTTTCATACCATCTTTCAAAGATAAGTGCCAAGTCCCTCTCTTAATTATACTCTGAACAAAATAAGATATGTAGAAGAAGAGAATGCACTTTGGATTTATACTCATTCTTACCCCTTCTTCTAATTACACAAAGCATCTTTTATATAGGAAATGCAGACACAATTTTCTGCTTGAGAATGAGGGCAAATTTTCTTTTACAAGTCAGTAACACAGTCCTTATGTTGTTAGGTAGAGACAAAATGACATTGTATAACAATACATTTCTTTACTCCATTACTGAGAAGTTCTAAGTCTCAAATCAGCTTCAAAAACTTAATAAGGAGTTATGTTCATTTGTAGAGGCCTCATGAGTTAGAGAGAGAGTTCAGATGTTGGCAAACGGGATAAACATGAGCCAGAAAATAGGAGAGACTTCATAAGAGTTGAGAAGCATAAGAAAGTACTCTCAACAGGTCATTAATCAGCTGATGGAGTTGAGGATCAGTGGCCATCCAGTTCTTGTAACCATTCATCGCTGCTCTGGTAGTGGATGCTCTTAACAGAAGACCAAGTTTCTGGGAGTCCTAGGGGAAAGAGAGGGGAATGTAAACCCAGTGTTAGAGAATCTGGATTAGAGCACCTATAGCAAGTAAGAAAGACATATACAAATAAATAAATGAAACAACCTGACACAGAAAACCAAAGGGAAACACAAATAAATAGATCTTTGGAAAGGGACAAGGAACATGGAAAGTACTGAAGCAAATTAAGGTTACTATCTGACCCAGGCACCGGAGTATGTCTGTCCACACTTAGGACCACAGCTACGTGGAAGGGGAAGGGAGGAGGGATCCTGACATGATGCAAGTCACCTTTAACATGCTATCAAGCAGCTAATCTTAACCAAAAATAACTGAAGAAGAAAGAAGAACGAAGAAAGAAGGAAGAAGGAAGAAGAAGAAGAAGAAGAAGAAGAAGAAGAAGAAGAAGAAGAAGA